>NW_012119510.1:826034-833579 GCF_000951035.1 Colobus angolensis palliatus
CTTGAACCCGGGAGGCAAAGAGGTTGCAGTGAGCTGAGATCATGCCACTATGCTCCAGCCTGAGCAACAGAGCGAGGCTCAAAAAAAAAAAGACTAGTAATTCCTTAACATCATAAGATAATTTCTTCAGTTGTCTCATACGTGTGTTTTTATAGGTGATTTGTCTAAATTTGAATTCTAGTAGGCCTACCTGTTGCATTTGGATATGTCACTTAAGATTCTTTAAATCAACACAGTTTATTTTACATTTTTTAAAAAAAACCTTACAAAACAGCAAAAACATTTTCTCAATTTATTAAATATTCTTCTGTATAATTTTAAAATATACATGGCACAGATGTACTTTTTCTTTGCCAGTACATTCTGTTGTTTTTACATTAAAAAAAAACAGGAAAGATGATTGCTTATGTAAATTTACGTATCTAAATATATAAATATTTTGGGTAATTTATTGTATTCCCTAAATCAACATGAAGAAATATCTAATGTAAGAGGATTTAAAATAATTCTGCTGGATGTGGCATGGCTAAATACTCAACATTTGGTGGAGTATGGATACCTTAATTGTAATCTTTGTTATTATTTTTAAATTCAGGCCTTTAATTATTACAGCATGTTTTCCAAGAATGAGGAATAACATATGAAGCTAGTCGCTTTTTAAATCTTTCTTCCAGATTGCTCTGAATGTTGCAGGAAAAGGTGATAGTTTGGCATCATGGGATGGTATTTTAGACTTGCCAGAACAGAACACTATTCACAAAGATTGCCTGCAGTTTATGGGTAAGCTTAATAATCATTTTCAAGCAGAGTTAAATTTTGGAAATAATTTTTGGATTGAGGAATCACTCTTCAGAATTATTTTCTTATAATTTCAAAATATGAAAAAGGCTTGCAAATAGCTTTAGAACTTTTCTTTTGAAATTCTTAGGAAATATTGTCTATTGATTTTAAGGGAGCCTAGTTTTGACTGGGTGCAATGGCTTACGCCTGTAATCCCAGCACTTTGCGGGGCCGAGGTGGACAAATCACTTGAGGTCAAGACTTCGAGACCAGCCTGGCCAACATGGCAAAACCCTGTCTCTACTAAAAAATAAAAAAATTAGCCAAATGTGGGGGTGGGCACCTGTAGTCCCAGCTACTTGGGAGGCTGAGGCAGGAGAATCGCTTGAACACAGCAGGCAAAGGTTGCAGTGAGCTGAGATCGCGCCACTGCACTCCATCTTGGGCACAGAGTGAGACTCTGTCTCAAAGAAACAAGCATGATAACCTAGTTTTTACTGTTTCTTTTGCATTATATGTTAGATTTTTCATGTACATTTATGGGTTTGTTGTAGTCTTAACTTTGATTTTTGTATAATTGAAGATCTGTATGATTGTATACAGCCCTCAAATTAAAGGGGAGTTTTGTTGCAAAAGTTTATCTATCAATCATAGTTTGTGGTCTGCTATAGAGAAACTATTATAAATTGTGATTGAATAGGTTTCCAATCACCCACAACATCTATTTCAATCCACAATGTAGATCAATTTAGTTTATTCTTCTTTTAAATTCATCTCTAGTGTTTTGTTGTATTTTTGTTTCTCTTTCCATCATATTTTAGTTAAATTATTGGCTTGATAGGCCTATGTGTGGTAAGCACACCAGAAACATTATTGCTGGTGTGGACAAAAGAAAGAGAATTTGGTAGTGGAGAATGAATTCCTTTCCCTCTTTTTGCCTGAGTTATAGCAACAGCTGCCCATCATGGGGTAGGTGATCATCTGTTTAGAAAACAGTTTTGCTTCCCAGGAATATGGGCTATGCCTATCTTTGCCTATCCCTTTAATTCAGATTGGCCATTCTTATGTTTGACAGATATTACTAAGTGCTAATGTTTAGTAAATTGAATTTATAGAAGTCTTCTGTTTCTTTCCCTTCTCTCTCAACGGACTAGGTAAAGAAAACATGTTTAAGTGAAACTGTTATTCTTAATTTTCTTTGAATAACTGTCTTAAAGTTAAGAGACTGTTAGAAGGCCGGGCGCAGTGGCTCAAGTCTGTAATCCCAGCACTTTGGGAGGCCGAGGCGGGCAGATCACCTGAGGTCAGGAGTTTGAGACCAGCCTGGCCAACATGGTGAAACCCCATCTCTACTAAAAATACAAAAATTAGGCCAGGCGCAGTGGCTCACACCTGTAATCCCAGCACTTTAGGAGGCCGAGGCAGGCAGATCCTGAGGTCAGGAGTTTGAGACCAGCCTGGCCAACATGGTGAAACCCTGTCTCTACTAAAAGTACAAAAATTAGCTAAGTGTGGTGGTAGTTGCCTGTAATCCCAGCTACTTGGGAGACTAAGGCAGGAGAATCACTTGAAACGGAGGTGGAGGTTGCAGTGAGCCAAGATCGTGCCATTGCACTCAGCCTGGGTGACGAGCTAAACTCTGTCTCAAAAAAAAAAAAAGCGGAGGGGGTGCTGTTATAAAAAGTTTTGACTATGTGTTTTCCTTGGGTTTTGGATCTGTGAACCAATGATTGTTAAGTGTAAGGGAAAATATACTTTCATGTAGTTTCACTTTGTCTTTCTCTAAATGCACTAACATAGTATTATATATTTGTAAACAAGTGTTATGTCCAATAACAGCCTCTAACAGGCCCTGGGTAACTTTATTTTTAACATTTATTTTCTAGACCAGCTTTCAGTGCCAGAGGAGAAGGCAACAGAATTACTTTTGGATATTGAATCTGTAATTACCTTTTATTGTAAATCACGTAACATTAAATATAGCACATCCCTTAGCTGGATACATCTACTCAAACCATTGGTGCATCTTCAACTGCCACGCAGCGATTTATACAACTGCTTTTATGCCGTAATGAATAAGTACATTCCCAGGTAAAATATGATTTAGTTATTGTAGTTTTTTAAAGTGAATACAGGTCTGGTTTGCCTTGAGCTGAAGTTACTAGATTTACTATGGCAGTAAAGTAAAAGGTTCAAATAATTTTGAAGGTTGTTTGAGCCATAATTATTATTTTATTTTTGTGGTTATAAACGTTTTTTCAAAGATTCTTTAGTTAAAAATGTATACTTCTGAAACAGTGGTTATACTGGGGTTGGAGTTGGGGAGGAAGTGGGGAGATCTAGGTCAAAAGGATACAAAATAGCAAATAGATGTGATGAACACGTTAAAAGACCTAATATACAATGTGGGGACTCTAGTTAATAATAGTGTGTTATATTGAAGATTTTTGCTAAATAAGTAGATTATAGCTGCTTTTGCCACAGAGGGGAAAGTGGGAATGTGAGATGATAGGTACATTATTTTGTTCCACAGTAGTAACCATTTACCATGTATGTGTTTTTTATAACATGCTGTATTATACACAGAAATTTACTTTTAAAAAAGAATTTAAAAATTAAAAATTTCTAGAGTTTATATATATAATTCTTCCAGTTTATTTGGTGGTATTCCTATTTTAATTTATTTGCCTATAAAATGAAAACGTTACAGTGTCCCAGTGAAAAGTAAAATTTTTGGAGTGCTACTTTATTGAGCTTGGAAGGAAATCCTAGAAATCTAGGCATTGAACAAGTAAATTGAAGTATGCTAAATGTTAGAAAGGTGAAATATAGAGTGCTGTGGGGATGTATAATTTGGGCAACCTAACTTACCCTGGAGGTCAGGGGTGGCTTTCCCGTGGTAAGTGGCATTTAAGTTGAGACCAGACAGATGTGCAGGTGGTTGTGATGGAGATTGTAGTGGAGGTCATGGTGGCTCATGAGGCCTGAAAGAATTGTTGTAGTTCCCAGTGCAATAGATCAGACAGTTAGAATTTTAATACCAAAAGAAACTTTAGACATAGTCTAGACTAGTGGCTTGGCTGTACAACCTTGAATGCGCATTAGAACTATTGGGGGAGCTCTTAAAAATCCTAATGACTATTTGCATACATGAGTAATTAAATCAAAATCTCTTGATGATGGGGCCTCGGCATCAGTTTGTTCAGAGCTAACTAATTTCAGCATGTAGCCAAGGTAGAGAACCACTAATCTGGACCTTGATAGTTAACTGACTCTTATTTTTTACTACTTTCTATGTGATATCACACTGTACGAGGTGTAAGTGTTTTGTATGGTTCTCTACCCTGGTTGCTTGTTAGAATCAACTGAGGCACTTTTTCTTTTTTTAAATAACTACTTTATTGAGATATTTACATTGCTTAAAATTCACCATTTTAATGTGTACAATTCACTGGTTTTAATTATAGTCACAGAGTTGTACAGCCATAACCACAACCAATTTTAGAACATTTTATCACCCCAGAAAGAAGGCCCATACCCATTAGTAGTCAACTCTCCACTTCCCCCCAAAATGGGAATGATCGGTATGATTCTCTATGTAAGGAATCGTACCTTATATGTTTTTTGTAACTGCCTTTAATGTTTAGCAGTATGTTTTCTAGATTCATATTGTACCATATATTTCATTTTTTTGCCAAATAATTTTTTATTGTATGCATATACCACATTTTATTTACCTGTTCATCAGTTGGTGGATATTTGGATTGTTTTCAGTTTTTTACTGTTAGGAGTGTGAAGCTCTGAACATTCACATACAAGTTTTTGTGTAGATGTGTATTTTCACTTTTCTGGGATATGTGCTTACAAGGGGAATTGCTGGACTGTATAGTAATTATGCTTAACCTTTTCTGGAATTGCCGGATTTTTCCATAGCAGCTGCATCATATGTTCTCACCAACAGTCAGTGGAGATCCCAGTTTCTCCACATCCTCGTGAACATTTGTCTTTTTGATTATAGTCCATCCTAGTGAGTGTGAAGTGATATCTCATTATGGTTGTTGACTTGCATTTCCCTAATGGCTAATGATGCTGAGCATCTTTTTATGTGTTTATTGGCAATTTGTATTTTTTCTTTGGAGAAATGACTCTTCACCCAAAGTACTTTTAAAACATACTGGTCCCTAGAGTTTGTTTTTGTTTTTGTTTTTGTTTTTCCCCAATAAATATTTTGCACTTCTATTTTTCCCCAATAAGCCTTTAGAGTTTCAAATATAAGTGGACTGCAAAGAGTGTAGGTGTAGATATTTTTAAATTTCCCCAGGTGATTCTGATGTGTACCAGGATGGAGAATCTCTGTGCTACTTGAAGCCATACTGCTTTATGTAAAGAAAACAGACAAAGATACCAGAAAACAAGGCTAAGGTCATGACAGAGCCAAGACTTGAATTCATATTTAGGGATCATTTTGTTGTGCTAGGTCTCTCAACTGCCTATATTTTAGCACTTCTCATGGCCACCTCTTGCTCTAACAGAGCTAGCAATAGCAAGATACAAGATGTCCCAGCTTTGCCTCTAGAGAATGGTGGTGATGGTAGTTAGGACTAGAGGGGAAAGACTTTTGCATTGTGCTTTATAACATACTGTTGTCAAGTTCTCTAGTTATTGCTTCTATGACTTCCATATGGAACAGCCCTCCAGCCAGGATCAGCATTAATAGCCCTGGAAAGAACCCTGAGCCCCACAGAATGCTGCTAGAACTCCGTTTTAACATATCTTCTTCTTTTTTTTTTTTTTTGAGACAGAGTCTCACTTTGTCGTCCAAGCTGGAGCGGAGTGGCACAATCTCAGCCCACTGCAATCTCTGCCTCCTGGATTCAAGCGATTCTCATACCTCAGCCTCCTGAGTAGCTGGAATCACAGGCGTGTGCCACTACACCCGGCTAATTTTTGTGGTTTTAGTAGAGATGGGGTTTCACCATTGGCCAGGCTGATCTCGAACTTCTGACCTCAAGGGATCCGCCCAACTTGGCCTCCTAAAGTGCTGGGATTACAGGTGTGAGCCACCACTCCCAACCTAACATATCTTCTTCTTTTTTTTATTTATTTATTTAGACGGAGTCTCACTCTTTTGCCAGGCTGGCGTGCAGTGGCGTGATCTTGACTTACTGCAACCTCAGCCTCCCGGGTTCAAGCGATTCTCTTGCTTCAGCCCTCAAGTAGCTGGAATCACAGGCATGTGATTCCACCACACCCGACTAATTTTTGTGTTTTTAGTAGAGGTGGGGTTTTACCATTTGCCAAACTGGTCTCAAACTTCTAACCTCAAGTGATCTGCCCGCCACAGCCTCCCAAAGTGCTGAGATTACAGGCGCGAGCCACTGCACCCGGCCTTTTTTTCTTCTTTTTTTGAGATAGGGTCTCACTCTGTCATCCAGACTGGAGTGCAGTGGCACAATCTCGACTCACTGCAACCTCCATCTCTTAGGCTCAAGCAATTCTCCTGCTTCAGCCTCCCAAGTATCTGGGTTTACAGGTGCGTGCCACTATTGCCTGGCTAATTTTTGCATTTTTAGTAGAGAGTGGGTTTTACCACTACCATATCTTCTTATTACAGATTCACATATAAGATGGCACAATCCCATCAAGCACAGTGCCTTGTAGTTGAGAGCAGCTTTGCAGTGTACAGCTGTTAAATGAATAGATGCTGTTGCAATGGCTGACTCCCAGAGATTCCCCACTTTTTCAGAAGACAAGATCATGAACTAGGCAATTGTTTCTATAGTGTATGCCCCTACTCACTGTGTATTCTGCCTTAGCATTCTTTTGCCTTGTATTTATACAGTAGGATAAGTATTAAGACTAAGGAGGAGGTAATCTTGCCAATATGAATCTAGTTCTGTGTCTGGGCACCTGAATTGCCAGCCTGGGGCCTTCTCTGTAAAACTTCCTTCCACCTGCAGTATCAGAAAGTGATAGATTGAGAGTCATACAAATCCTGGCATTGACCTCACATCTCAGATTTTAGAAATTATTTTTTATTCCCTTTAAATTACATTGTAAGACTTTTTTTTTTTTCTTTTTTCTTTTTTGATACAAGATCTTCCTGTGTTGTCCAGGCTGGTCTTGAAAACCTTGTCTCAAGTGATCTTCCCTCCTGAGCCTCCTGAGTAGCTGGGACTATACGTTCATGCCACTCTGCCCTGCTTAAAACACTCTTTATTGGCCGGGCACGGTGGCTCACGCCTGTAATCCCAGCACTTTGGGAGGCCAAGGCAGGCAGATCACGAGGTCAGGAGATCGAAACCATCCTGGCTAACACAGGGAAACCCCGTCTCTACTAAAAGTACAAAAAATTAGCCAGACGTGGTGGCAGGCACCTATAGTCCCAGCTACTTGGGAGGCTGAAGCAGGAGAATGGCGTGAACCCGGGAGGCAAAGCTTGCAGTGAGCCAAGATTGTGCCGCTGCACTCCAGTCTGGATGACAGAGTGAGACTCTGTCTCAAAAAAGGAAAAAAAAAACACTCCTTATTAATACTGTCATGTTAAAACTGTGAGGCCACTGCACTCCAGCCTGGACGACAGAGTGAGACTCTGTCTCAAAAAAGAAAAAAAAAAACACTCCTTATTAATACTGTCATGTTAAAACTGTGAGGCCACTGCACTCCAGCCTGGACGACAGAGTGAGACTCTGTCTCGAAAAAGAAAAAAAAACACTCCTTATTAATACTGTCATGTTAAAACTGTGAGGCCACTGCACTCCAGCC
>NW_012119510.1:833988-873715 GCF_000951035.1 Colobus angolensis palliatus
CTCCAGCCTGGGTGGCAGAACAAGACTCTGTCTAAAAAAAGAAAAAAAAGAAAAAAAAAAAACACTCTTTATTAATGCTGTCATGTTAAAACTGTGAGGCCAGGTGCAGTGACTCACACCTATAATCCCAGCACTTTTGGAGGCCAGGACAGGCAGATCAGTTGACCCCAGGAGTTTGAGACCAGCTGAGGCAACATAGTAAGACCCTGACTCTACAAAAAAATTTTTTTAATTAGCCAGGCATGGGGGTGTGCACCTGTAGTCCCAGCTACTCAGGAGGCTGAGGTGGGAGGATCACCTGAGCCCAGGGAGGTCGAGGCTGAAGTGAGCCATGATCCTGCCACTGCACTCCAGCCTGGGCAACAGTGAGACCCTGTCTTTAAAAAAAAAAAAATTAAAAAATGTTTTAAAACTGTCATTCATTTCATTGACTTTTTTACATGAGGCCTTTTACTTCATTTTCTTTACAGTTTGCTTTTTTAGAGATGGTACCCCTACAAAAATACCACTTGTTGAAATATCAACTTAGATATGGAAGGGGGCAGTATGGCATAATGACTTAATGTCCAGTTTCTGTATACAAGTCTTAGCTCCATCACTTCATAGCTATTTTGCCTTCAGTGAGCTGAAGTGAGCTATTTTACCTTCAGATGAGCCTCAGTTTTCTCATCTGTAAATTGAGTGTTGATTTCATAGGTTTGTTTGATAAAATGTAAGATAAAATGAAATAACTTTGTAAAATGCTTATTACTTTGTCTGGCACATGGTATTTCCTCAATAAATAGTTGACTTTTATTATGATGACCTGTGCTTTGACCTGTTTGTAAGTTTTTGCTGATTCATTAGATACATTCTTGCCTCCTTCCCTTCTTGTAGTAGTAGAATGCATTTCAGTACAAAAGCGAATGGAGTAAATTTATAGAACTGAAGAATTAGTGAAGCGTACTGGTCTAAATGAAGACTGAGTTAGTCAGCACCTTGTTAACAGTAACACCATACTTTAACCAAACTGTCTGGAAGTAACTGTGTTTGCAGTATTGCTTTTTGTTTTTAACTGTATGAGTTAAAAAATAACTACCTCTGGCCCAGTGTGGTGGCTCATGCCTATAATCCCAGCAATTTGGGAGGCCAAGGAGGGAGGATTGCTTGAGCCCAGGAGTTCGAGACCAGCCTGGGCAACATGAAGAAACCCTGTCTCTACCAAACATACAAAAATCGACTGGGCATGGTGGCATGTACCTGTAGTCCTAGCCGCTTGGGAGGCTGAGGTGGGAGGGTGGTTTGAGCCCAGGAGGCAAAGAGGTTGCAGTGAGCTGAGATCACGCCATTGCACTCCAACCTGAGCAACAGAGCCAGACCCTGTCTTAAAAAAACAAACAAAAAACTCCCCCCCAAAAACATGTAGTTATCTCCCTATATCCAGTAAGATCCACTACCAAAAATCTAGTATCTTTTAAGGGATTTTTTCCGTGAAGTATTCTGTTTGCGATATCACAAACATGGACACAAGAAAATGAACTAATGTGAATGTAATAGCATCTTAACAAATCCTCTGGGCTTGAAAGATTTTCTAAGAGTGCTACTTATGTGGGAGTTAGAAGATAAGGCTTCTGAATTCGAGATCAGGGACTGAGTATGGAAGGAGGAAGTAACGGTACTTCCTGAGGATGAGCCTAGTTCATGGACCACATCTGGACCTGCTCCAAGGGTTTGTCATCTCTCAGCTCAGATGCTTGGGTGCCTGGGTAGAGGGACAGTACTTTTCAGATCAAGGCTGTGAGTGGCTACTGTGACCTGTGGCAGAGGAGTCGTCTTAGAGCTGAGCAGGCTGAGATGCTTCCTGAGCTGATGACTAGAAACTAGGAAATCCATGACCCAAAATGCATCTGTAGGTGCTTTGTGATTATTTCTAACTTTTATTTTAGGTTTAGGGATACATGTGCAGGTTTGTTATATAGGTAAATTGTGTGTTACGGGGATCTGGTGTACAGATTATTTCACCACCCAGGCAATAAGTAGAGTACTCTCTTTCTACTTTTGAAGTCTCTGGCAGGAAAATGTGGTATTTATTTTTAAAAAGGCTTTAGATAAAAATGTTAATGTCCATGTTTGGTGCCTTGTACTTTAAAACAATATTCAGATTCATTTTTTCCATTTTGCTCTCACAATAACCCTTTGAAGTAGGACAGTTATTGAACAAGATGAGTATTTTGGCACCTTCTGAAATTTGCTCTGAGGAGTTGGTACTTGGGCCACTTCAACAATTTTTAAGGCCACTATTTCTAAAATGTTCACCTGCCCATTTCAGACTTGTACCTTTGCTAAAGGACATTTCTAATTGAGTATATAAACTGTGGTGCTAACCTGAAGCCTAGATTTTAGAATTTCCTCTTTTTTGGCAGAGAAGAAAGGACTCTCCAGATCTCCTTTTGGGATCCCAGCCTTATCAAAATAACCTAAATTTGTTTTCAGTGATCCCTGTAGTTCTCTCACTTGAGTGCTGCCTGGGTTCACCTGTGAGAATCTCCCCAGAGTGGCTTTAGACCTACTGTTTCTACAACTTTTGTCAAGTCAGGGACATTGAAAAAGGTGTTAGCAAGAGACCTCTGCCTGCTACTGTCAGGCTTCCAGTGAATGCTGTGGAGGGTATAGCAGGAAGACTGGTTACTGATGTGATTATTTCTGATCTATTAATGCAAAAAAATTTTGCTTCTTGTCTTCTAGGGATTGTTCCCAGAAAGGGAGACCATTTCATCTCTTCAGGTTGCTCATCCAATACCATGAGCCTGAGCTTTGTTCTTATCTTGATACAAAGAAAATTACTCCAGACTCCTATGCACTCAACTGGGTAATAAAGTGAAAGTAGGAACATTTAATGAAAAATAGATTTATATAAAGCTATACTTAGGTGGGTTTTTTTTTCAAGGAAGAGAAAGAAAAGTGCTAATTATAGATCATTACTGTTTAAACCAAAGGGGTAAAATTATTGGCATTTAAAAATAACTTTTTTTGCTCTTCAGTTGTGTTCAGATGATTTGATATAAAGTTTACTTTTATTGTTTTACATGTATTTGTAAATGTAACTAATATTACAGCTAATTACAAGTAAATATTACAACTATTTACATATATGTAATAAATATGAATATATACATGTAATATATGATACATATGTCAGTTCAATTGAGAACTTTGTTTAAATTGTTGATGGTGTGTATAAGAATTTGTATACAGTCACGAGGAAAATAACTTAAGGTTATCAAATGGTTAATATAAAAGAATATAAAGTATAACTCAGCACTCTATCATTCTGTATTTGTATTTTCAATGGGAAGTCTTACTTTAGGTCAGTGGTCCTCAAACCTTTTGATGTCAGGACCCTTTACACTCTTAAAATTTGTTGATAATCCATATGGATTATGTTGAGAAGAAGTTAAAAGTAGACTAGGTGCAGTGGCTCATGCCTGTAATACCAGCACTTTGGGAGGCTAAGGAAGGCAGTCACTTGACATCAGAAGTTTGAGACCAGCCTGGTCAACATGGCGAAACCCCATCTCTACTAAAAATACAAAAATTAGTCGGGTGCCTGTATTCCCAGCTACTCGGGAGGCTGAGGCAGGAGAATCACTTGAATCCGGGAGGCGGAGCTTGAAGTGAGCCGAGATCGCACCATTGCACTTGGCTTGAGCAAAAGAGTAAGACTCTGTCTCAAAAAAAAAAAAAAAAAAAGGAATTTTAAATGTTTATTAATTTATTTAAAAGTAATTACAAATTTATTACATGTTGATATAAATAGCCTTTTTAAAAATAAAAAACAACTATTTTCCAAAAGAAAATCAGAGTAGTGGCATTGTTTTATATTTTTGCAAATCTCATTAATGTTTGGCTACATCAAAGATGGATTATCATATTTGGTTTTTTTTCTTCTTCTTCTTCTTCTTTTTTTTTGAGATGGGAGTTTTGCTCTTGTTGCCCAGGCTGGAGTGCAGTGCCGCGATCTTGGCTCGCTGCAACCTCCACCTCCCGGGTTCAAGCAATTCGTCTGCCTCAGCCTCCCAAGTAGTTTGGATTACAGGTGCCCACCATCATGTCCAGCTAATTTGTGTAATTTTAGTAGAAAGAGGGTTTCACCATGATGGCCAGGCTGGTCTCAAACTCCTAACCTCAGGTGATCCGCTTGCTTCAGCCTCCCAAAGTGCTGGGATTACAGGCGTGAGGCCACCACACCTGGCCCATATCTGCTTCTTTATTCAATCTGTGTTAATATCACATATCGTGTAGCCATTGGAAAATTCTATTGTTCATTTTCGAGGGAATAAATATGAAAAAGGCAGGTAAATTCTACATATTTTTGTAACAATAGTTTTGACCTCACAGATCCTTTGTAAAGAATCCTGGGGACTTCTAGGAGGTCCCCAGACCACACTTTGAGAACTGCTCTTCTGGTTAGCTTGAAGATATTTCTAAAACAAGGATTGGGTGCTAGGAGACTATATATTCATATTGTTTTATTATGTATTGCTTAACTTTTCTTCAGGAAGAATCCCATTTCTTCCGGTTATTAACTGTGTGATCTAAGGCAGCCTCTGAGCTTCAATTCCTCATCTGCAAAGTGGAAATAATAATAGTACTATACCTACTTCAGAGGATGATAGGATGAGTTAACAATCAGGAAATGGGTAATTGGAGAATTCTAACTGGTTACACTTCTGGGCTCATTAAATCTCAAACCTCAGTAGCCTGTTCTTTAATTCCCTCTTGGCCACAGTCTTGTCACTTTTTTTTTTTTTTTTTTTTTGAGATGAGGTCTTGCTCTGGTCTCTCAGTCTGCAGTGCAGTGGCACAGTCTTGGCTCACTGCGAGCTCCACCTTCTGGGCTCAAGTGATTCTCCCACCTCAGCCGCCTGAGTAGCTGGGACTACAGGCATGTGCCACCATGCTTGGCTAATGTTTTAATTTTTTTGTAGAGACAGTCTCACTGTATTGCCTGAGCTGATCTCGATCTCCTGGGCTCAAGCAATCCTCCCGCCCAGGCCCCAAAGTGCTGGGATTACAGGTGTGAGCCAAGCCTAGTCTTACCACTTTGAGTTAAAATGAATAAATACCTATAAAACTGTAGCTTCTCTGAGATTCATATGTTGCCACTGAATCTACTTTTATGTTTAAGAAGTGAACTATTTCTCTTGAGCATTTTAATAATTAATAGTGGTCTCTCTGCCTAGGAAATGCCATTTCTGATGCCAGAGCTCTGAATTAGTGCTGGTAGCTGGAGGTTTGAACTGAGTGATTTCTCTTCAGCTGATATGCCAGATAGTTTATTCTTGCTACTAGTATCATGTTGATGAAATAGAATTTGTTAAATATCAGGAGATGAAACAATTAAAGAGTAATTCCTAAACCACTGTGAGCAATGCAGTGGTAGCTTTAGTTGAGCTAAGTGAGCTTAAAGATGACTGTATATTGCTATTCTCTTTGTATGTACCTCTTCTAATCTGTGTTTGTAATCGTAATTTTGAAAGCAACCACAAAAAACATTAGTAGCATTATGTATTTGAAAAGGCTTGTGGTCAAGTGTGATGGCAATGGCATAGGCTGTGGAGTCTCAGGCCTTTTTGTATTCCCAGCACCACTCACTAGCTCTGTGAGCTTGAGAAAGTAATCCAAGTTCCTCACCTGAAAAAAATGGGGAGTAATTGAAATCTACTTTCTCACCTGCAAAATGGGAAGAAGTGTGTTTACTTTCCAGGCCTGTTGTGAGAATTTAAGTAAGAGATATTTTTAATAACATGTGATAATAGTTTAGTATTAGTTTAGTATTGCACAAAGAGTGCACTAAATATATGTGTTCCCGTTAATTCTCTTTAGCCATTAAAAATGTTTTAAATTTAGACCTGTAGATGGAATTATTTCTGTATCTAATGAAAGTTGAATGATCTAAAAATATTACTTCATGCAACTTAAAACACAATTGGGTTGTAGAGATGCTTATAAATTAACAACTCTTAGCTCCTGAAATATATCGAAGGATATGAATGTTGTTTATTTTATTTATTTTTTTTTGAGACAGAGTCTCACTCTGTCACCCAGGCTGGAGTGCAGTGGTGAGATCTCGTCTCACTGTAACCTCTGCCTCCCAGGTTCAAGTGATTCTTCTGCCTCAGCCTCCCGAGTAGTTGGGACTACAAACACGCACCACCATGCCTGGCTAATTTTCGTATTTTTAGTAGAGACGGGGTTTCACTGTGTTGGCCAGGTTGGTCTCAAATTCCTGACCTCGGGTGATCCACCCACCTCAGCCTCCTGAAAAGCTGGGATTACAGGTGTGAGCCACTGTGCCCAGCCTCATCTCTTTCAAGTGATGTACAAATGAGCTTTGGGGGCAATTCATATTTATATTATGATTAGAGTTTTATTAGCTGCTCTTAAATTACCATGTTTGATCCTCACAATTACCTTGTAATTTATATACTGTGCTGCTATTATATTGTAATTATTTTAGTTACTCTTATGGAGCTCAGACCATAATTACGTTAGTTATGCTATGGCAAAGATATGTGTGGTTACTTTAGGCATTCTTTTCACAATAGTAGTAGAAGATGGGTAGCAGTATTCCTCTTTTTTACAGAAGTAAAAGTGGAAGCTTTAAAGAGGTTGACATGTCCTAAGTCACACAGTTAATAAGTGGCTCCATTGTCCCTTGAATTCACATGTTTTGCCTTTGGATTTCATACACTAAGATTAAGGTACGCATTAAATATCAGGTGCAGATAATTTGATGTAATGTTTCTTATTCATTTGCTTTAATACTTTTAAGAGAACAAGTCACCTCCAGTGGTTTATGTCTCTCATTTCATTTCCTGATTACAGCTTGGAAGTCTTTTTGCATGTTACTGTTCCATTGAAGTCACTCAGGCAATATGGGATGGATATCTACAACAAGCAGATCCATTTTTTATTTATTTCTTAATGTTAATTATCCTTGTTAATGCAAAGTAAGTATATGGTTGGTTAGTTGTTTTTTTTTCCTCTTTTCTCAGGGTACTCTGTTAATATTTAACTCAAATTGATTTGATTCCCTTTTACAGAGAAGTTATTTTAACACAAGAGTCAGACAGCAAAGAAGAAGTTATCCGTAAGTATCATTTAATGTAGCGAAAACATTTCGGGTCTCCTTATCTGTGTAAGTTACTTAGTTTCCTCATTCATAAATTTAGGAGATTAGAAGAGCTCTGAGGCTCCATTCAACTCTCAAATTATATAAACACTCTCCAGGTACAGACCTTGAAGACGATTTTCCTTTATTTTGCCATCTTCATTCATTCCTTCATATTTGTTCACTCTTTCATTGCTTTCCATATACTATTCCTTTGGTTTCACTGTTCAAATAGATCGCCCTCCTCTGTTCCTCCCTACCCATCCTTAATTTACCTTTCAATACTCAGTTTACATGATATTTCAATTGTGAAACCTTAGTTCTCCTTTTGGGTTCTCCCCACCATATTCCCCACATGGAGAGAGTTACTTCCTCTCTATATTGCCTGGCACTTTGTGCTATCTGTATAGTAATGTTTATCTTATTACATTATAATGATTTATTTTTATTTTTTTCATACAAGACAAAGTTCTTTTAAGTCAGTAACTATTTCTTAGTTATTTTGTATGTTCAGGGGCCCTGGCACTTCCTCATATATGTTTGTTAAATAAATCATAGAATTCTAAATAAGGTTAATGAATTTGATTTGATTGCCTGACGCCATCCTTCACTAACAAGAGATTTACATTAACAGTTTCAGCTCACTTGGAGAAATCCACTTTTCCACAAGACATTGTAAAAGCACCACTGTTGAGACTCTGTTTGCATAGTATTTATGATGAAGATATTTCAGCTCTGATACATAAACAATGTTAATGTTTGCATTTTTCACAAACTACTAAATATTATGTCTATAATCATGTTTCAGAGTTCTTGCAAAATACTCCATCCAGTCTGAATATAGAAGATATAGAAGACCTTTTCTCTCTGGCTCAGTATTATTGCAGCAAAACACCAGCTTCTTTTAGGAAGGTATAAGACAAGAAATAGTCAACTATTTTGTATTTCACGTTTTGTACATTGTTTTATTACTTTGTATTCACTTTAGTTAAAATACTCTAGGTTGTCAGTTTTTTCTGTTTCTTTATGTGTTGTAGTTTTGTGTGGTTTTTTTTTTCCTCTCCATAAAGACCCTCCCTAGTGGAGGAAGAGACTAGTTAAAAAGATAGTAGAAAGCATCTTACCTCTCTTCTGATTATTGTTATTTCTGATCATAAGAAAATTGACTGTGAGATATTTGCTAAATTAGTATTTGCTTGACTTTAAGAATTATATTACAGGGCCAGGCGTGGTGGCTCACGCCTGTAATCCCAGCACTTTGGGAGGCCCAGGCGGCCGGATCACAAGGTCAGGAGATCAAGACCATCCTGGCTAACATGGTGAAACCCCGTCTTTACTAAAAATACAAAAAATTAGCCAGGCGTGGTGGCGGGCACCTGTAGTCCCAGCTACTCGGGAGGCTAAGGCAGGAGAATGGTGTGAACCTAGAAGGCGGAGCTTACAGTGAGCCGAGATCACGCCATTGCACTCCAGCCTGGGCGATAGAGCGAAGATGCTGTCTCAAAAAAAAAAAAAAAATTCTATTACAGTAGTAATCCAGTGGAGGAGGTAGAGTTATGCCACTTTTCTCTGGAGTGCAGGCTTGTACAGTCTTAGTGATGCAGAGCTGTCTTATAATGAAAGGTCATTTAGGCCCCATAAAGACTTAGAGCCTTAGACCAGACAGATGCTTAATAAAGGACACCAGATTAGAAGTGTGAGTGATGTGAACTCCTGACAAATGAAACTCTCAAGAAGCAAAAGCTAATAGTGGAAGAGGCACAAGTTTTTAAAGCCAGCAGGTTTGTATGTGACTTCAGGTGCCCATGAGAGCATTATTATCTTTTTTTTTTTTAAAGCATTCTGCCATAATAATTTCTAGTTGGTACTCGTCATGTCACTGAAGTGTCAAGATAAAGTTAAATTATGTTTAGTATACTGTGTTATAGCAAGCAGGTAAAGGAAACCTTTTATGATCATTTTCCCTTAAAAATAACTAATTTTAAAAGACTTATTTCTAGGGACCAATTTCAACTATTTTAATAATTTTCTTATATAGAACTCTTCAGTTCCTAACAATGCTGGATAAGTCAGATGGTAGGACAGTAGTTTAAAATACTGAATGAAAAAGATGTCTTATTTTTTTTCTCTTTCAAGAGCTGCACCTTTTATTCCTCAGACATAGTGAATCTGTACTAGTAGTTGTAAATTAGAGCAGGCTGTGGATCAGTATTTTAACTCATTTATGCAATCGATTTCTGCCACATATTTGCTTTTATTAAGATATGAAAAATTGTAAGTAACCATTTTTAAAATTCAATATTAACTACAGGTGGTAGTATAGAAAATAGCTAGTTAGAATGTGTTATTTTTTTCTTAGTCTTTCATTTTGTGTGAACACTAACAGGGACTTTATGTGACTTTTTTGTAGTTCTTAGCATATAAAATTTGAGATTAGTATTAAGTTTTAAAAATCACAACTCAAGAATATTATAATTTTACCTGTTATGGTTTAATTAGAATATTTTTAGGAAGAAATTTTGATTTTTTTTCATAACGTTTAAAAATTTCCCTTCAAACAGGATAATCACCATCTCTTTGGTAGTACTTTGTTGGGAATTAAGGATGATGATGCAGATCTGAGTCAGGCTCTTTGTCTGGCCATCTCAGTGTCAGAGATCCTTCAAGCGAATCAGCTACAGGGGGTAAGTAAAGGAAACCCAATTTGTTAGGGGACTGTTCATTTTAAATACAAGGAACCAGCTTCCTCCCTGTTCAGTGATTCCCACAAAATCAATTTACTGCAACAAGGTGGCTCTTTTGGCTTTTTGAATGGTTTTGTTAAATGTTATGTTCAGAGGGTCATTTTAAAACTTGTCAGCTTGTGTGTTGTTTTAATGGTCTACAATTAATTATTGTTGACATTCTTGACACCAGTTTTTGTAAATCGACATACCTTTTTTCATATTTCAGTAGAGTGACTGAATGTGGCATTGTATAAAATACTTAAAAGGGTGAATTTAGCATTTAACAGTTTCTGGTAGTTTACAGCTAATTGAATTACATAGTTTAGTTCGATACCACTTATAGCAAATGAGAATTGTGAAAATGTAATTTTCTTCATGAAAATCTAATAAGTCAGTTTGACCGATGATAGTTTTTAATATATGGTCTTTATTACTAGTAGTGCAACAGTTAACCGTGGTGTGTATTTGGAAGGTGTAGTGTATTTCCAAGGTTGAGGTCAGGAAAGGAATGGACGTGGGAAGATAGCCTTTTATAGTAGATCTTTTAGTTGGATTTCTTACTGTATCTGTGCTGGTTATTAAGAATTTTCAAAATACAAGCATCTCGCTTTTTTCTTTTTCAGACTAATATTAAAAAGCAAATGAAAACATGTTATCCAGTTTAAAGAGACCCACATGAACTTCTTTAGTTAAAACTGGTATTTCAGAACATTCTCCCTTCATCCCACCCACACAAAATAGATGTTTAGTTCTTATGTGAATTGAGCTGTTGATAAATTTGCAGATTTATTTGCAAAAAAGAAAAACATATCTAAAGTTATGTTTATAACTATGTAGTGTTTACATGGTATATTGTCAAATTCCAGTATAATTAATTTTATAGCTCAAACAGACATTCTCCTTCTGTGTATTTTAAGACTTTCCAGTAAAGAACAACATCTAAAAGAGAAAAATGTTTTAACTGTTAAAAAGAAATAAAAGTATTTAGAACTTTCAGGTTATTTTCTATACTAACTAGGTCCTCCTAATTCCATGTGAGATCCATGTTTTCATAAACTTATTCCCTTCCTTTGGTTAACTGTGAATATTATATTGTGCAGTGTGAACCTCATGGGAAATTCCTATATATCAAATGTTGTTTCCCCTTTAGGAAGGAGTCCGGTTCTTTGTGGTGGATTGCCGTCCTGCAGAGCAATATAATGCTGGGCATTTAGCAACTGCTTTCCACTTAGATTCAGATCTGGTTAGTATAAATGCTGATTGATTATTATTAAAGTAACTTTTTTTCCTTTAGTTCATAAATAAATGTATAGGTCCCAGTTAGGGGAATTTTTTCTTTCTGTTTAAGAAGGGAGTCTCTGTCCTTGTAAGAAAAGTGTTGCTGTCAGGTTTCCTTTTCACCCAAATATGCTTTTGTGTTGTTTGTTTGTTTCGCTCTTGTTGCCCAGGCAGGAGTACAGTGTTACGATCTCGGCTCACTGCAACCTCTGCCTCCTGGATTCAAACTATTCTCCTGCCTCACCCTCCTGAGTAGCTGGGATTACAGGCACCAGCCACCATGCCCGGCTAATTTTTTGTATTTTTAGTAGAGAGGGGCTTTCACCATGTTGGCCAGGCTGGTCTCAAACTCCTGACCTCAGGTGATTCCCCTACCTCAGCCTCCCAAAGTGTTAGGATTATAGGCCTGAGCCACTACGTCCGGCCCAGATACCCCTTTGGCATCATAAAGAGTAGTTGAAACAATGCTCACTATGGCTTACTATTGCTTACCATTGTTATGTCAGTAAATTCTGAATTTAGTTTGGGCTACATAGTAGAGCACTTAGCATAGTGCACTGTACCTACTAAGTACTCTTCGGATATCAGCTCTTACTGTAATTGAGTAAGAATTCTGTAGGCTTTATAGTATCAACCATTTTTAATCATGAGTATGCATATAAGAAAGTAATATTTAATAAGGATAGTATCTGGCTTATAAGTACTTAGTTATTAAAACTACTATCCTAGGTCATTTAATTTGAAGAATGGTAAAGTAAATAATTGTCAGAGATGTATAGAGCCATTGGTAAAATTGAGGCTAACGTCATTTAAGCCATTCTGGGATCATTAAAGCCTCAGGGATGGGGAAGACAGCAGTGGGTTGAGAAATCTCTTAGCTAAATATGAAGTCTACCTTTCCCCTTCCTAACTGGTCTTAAAAGTTTGATGCTGAGACTGAAAGGGTGTGTGAAAGGGCCTAGGTAATATTGAGAGAAAACTAACATAAGAAATCAGAGTATTGGATATTGTGAGAAAGGCCATCCATTTTAGCTCATCCATATTCTATAGTTGAACTCTGTGCCTTTGTCTTCCCTTGATTCCTCTGTCATTCCTATTTTAACAGTTTGCTCAGGTGATTCATGAATACTTAAATTAATTTTTTTTTTTTTTTTTTTTTGAGACAGTTTCTACTCTGCCACTCAGGCTGGAGTGCAGTGGTGTGATCTTGGCTCACTGCAACCTCAGCCTCCCAGGTTCTGGTGATTCTCCGGCCTCAGCCACCCAAGTAGCTGGGACTGCAGGTGTGCGCCACCACATCTGGCTAATTTTTTTGTTTCTTGTAGAGGAGGGGGTTCATGTTGGCCAGGCTGGTCTCGAACTCCCAGCTTCAAGTAATCTGCCCACCTTGGCCTCCCAAAGTGCAGGGATTACAGGCATGAGCCACCATGCCAGGCTTGAATTTTTAAAAAATTTTAAAGAATATTATCAACTTACTTAATCTTGCAGACTTTTAATATCTATTTACATATTTCTTGTTTTGCCACTTGATTTTTCACATAACAGTTTCTAAGAGATCTTTTGATTTAAGTACATTCTTTCTAATGATGCATAGTGGTCCATGGTACATGTAGGTATACTATAATTTATTACCTGATTGATGTATATGTGGGTTATTTTTTGTTTTCTTGTAATAATGCTGCAGTTAACATCTTTATATACATTTTGTGAACTTATGCAAATATTTCTGTAAAATAGATTCTTAAAAGTAAAATTGTTTTGTTGAGGTGTGTGGGTATATACATTTTACTAGAGACCACCATATTACCCTTTAAAAAGGTGGAACCCAGCTACTCTGGAGGCTGAGTTAGGAGAATTGCTTGAACCTGGGAGGCAGAGGTTGCGGTAAGCCGAGATCGTGCCACTGCATTCCAGCCTGGGTGACTGAGGGAGATTCTGTCTCAAAAAATAAAAAAAAGATGGAACCGGCTGGGCGCGTTGGCTCAAGCCTGTAATTCCAGCACTTTGGGAAGCCAAGACGGGCGGATCACGAGGTCAGGAGATCGATACCATCCTGGCTAATACGGTGAAACCCCGTCTCTACTAAAAAATACAAAAAACTAGCCGGGCGAGGTGGCGGGCGCCTGTAGTCCCAGCTACTCGCTAGGCTGGAGAATGGCGTAAATCCTGGAGGCGGAGCTTGCAGTGAGCTGAGATCCAGCCACTGCACTCCAGCCTGGGCGACAGAGCGAGACTCCGTCTCAAAAAAAAAAAAGGTGGAACCTTCTTATGTTTCAGAACTCTAAATGAGAATGCCATTGGTATTATCGGACATTATCAGTCTTTTCTCATCTTACCAGAGTGATGAGTGAAAAATAGTTGTAATTACCAATGAGGTTGAACATTATTTTTTGTGAGTGTGCTGTTTATATTTGCTTTTGTTTTTTACAAATTGCTTTTCTATGTGGTCTGTCCATTTTTCTATTTTTCACCATACTTTTTGTGTATCTCCATTAAAACAGTTTTTAAACATCTTTGTAGTCATTGTCGTACTTGTTTCCTTGAGGGTAAGAAATGAATATTTCATTCTTGTATTTCCATTACCTGGAATAGTACCAATAAACAAATGCCTTCTGTTATTTCTGACTATCCTCTAAGAAATACATGGTTTACCATCTAAGGGGAAACTGAAAAATGGAACTTGTTTTGATCTATAGTTTTATACTCTTTCTGTCTTGATACCTAAGGACACAGTTGCTACTTGTTATGTAAGAAAAAACAGGAACAAAACAGGTTTTCTCTAATAGAGAAGTATTTTCTTTGCATCAATCTTTGTGTGAATGTTCAATTTTTGTTCTATTGTATTATAGATACATTTATAAATGTTTCTCTTATCTGAGGGGTTTTATTTATAAGAGTCTTTTTTTCCCTTCATTTTCATTGTGGCTCTTTAAATATTGGGGTTTTTCCTTAAAAAATTCAAATTTACAAATATATGTGAAACACAGGCTTGTCAAGTTTTTAACTTTAAAAAAATTGTCTAGATGCTCCAGAATCCATCTGAGTTTGCACAGTCAGTAAAATCCTTGCTGGAAGCACAGAAGCAGTCCATTGAGTCTGGCTCCATAGCTGGTGGGGAGCACCTCTGTTTTATGGGCAGTGGCAGGGAGGAAGAAGACATGTATATGAACATGGTCCTGGCACACTTTTTACAGGTATGCTGACATAAATTATTTCAGTTTTGTTTGGTTAATGTTACCACCTTTAAAAAATTTGCATAGATAACTTTTTGCTTGTCAGATTTATCTGTATTTTTCTTGGTTTTGTGACTTGTTGAGGTCTTCTCCAGATTTTTCTCATATGCTTGTATGATTTTTTTTAATGTTTAACTCAAACCATCTGGAATTTATTTTGTGTAAGAAGTAAGGTAGGAATTAAAAAAAAATTTTCTCCAAATAGCTTACAAATTGTACAATTTGAAATACCACCTTATTAATATACTGAGTTCCTCTATGCATCAAGATCTATTTCTGGATTATTATGTTACATTGATCTTTTATTGTTTTCTGTTTATTACTGTTTTTTTGAGCTAGAGTCTTTGTTCTGTCGCCTAGGCTGTAGTGCAGTGCGTGATCTTGACTCACTACAACCTCTGCATCCCGGATTCAAACAATTCTCCTCCCTTCGCCTCTCGAGTAGCTGGACTACAGGCATGCACCACAACGCTTGTCTAGTTTTTGTATTTGTAGTAGAGACGGGGTTCACTATGTTGGCCAGGCTGGTCTCGAACTCCTCACCTCAAGTGATCCGTCCTCCTCGGCCTCCTAGAGTGCTGGGATAACAGGCGTGAGCCACCGTGCCTGGCCTATTACATTACATTGATCTTTATGTGTATTTATGTCCTAGTATTTTTTACAGTAGCTATATAATTCATTTTAATATCTTCATTTGAAACTGAATAAATGCATATGCACATTCATTCACAACACCTAGCCATCTTTCCTTTTTGTGTTTAAATATTGTCTTCAACACAGCTAATTTGAATTAGTGACTTTATGCAGCCTGCTTCTCTGCTTTTTTAAAAACATCACTCAGTGATGGCTTGTTTTTTATTAAAATAGTTACTTAATAGGTATTCTTTGGCAGTTTATGTGTTAAAGTTCTTATTTTGTATGGTCCTGAACTATGGAATCAGCAAGATGGTAGGCCTGGTAATACACAAGCCACTCAATTTGGATTCATTTCTATTTATGTTGTGTTTTACTAAGAATCTGGTTTGAAAAAATTAAAGACGAAATCCTTGAAAAGCAAAATCAGAGAAGGAAGAGGATATTTGGGAGAGGGATTGTAGGATAATTTTAAATTTTATTAAAGGAAAAAGTTTAGAAGCATACGGAATAACAAAAATAAGGAACCAAACTCGTTTCACTCATAAATTTAACTGGTCTATTCTAAAAATGCTTCGGGCCAGGCAGGGTGGCTCACACCTATAATCCCAATACTTTGGTAGACTGAGATAGGAGGATCACTTGAGCCAGGAGTTCAAGACCACCCTGGGCAACATAATGAGACCCTGTCTCTACAAAAAGTAAAAATATTAACTGCGTGTGGATGTGTTCATCTGTAGTCCCAGCTGCTTGGGAGGCTGAGGCAGGATAATTGCATGAGCTGGGAGATTCAGGCTGCAGTGAGCCGTATTCATGCCACTGTACTCCAGCCTGGGTGACAGAGCGAGACCCTATCCTCAAAAACAAAATGAAATAAAAATGCTTCAGTGTAAACTATACTGTATATTGTGAGGGCTGTCATAGGGCAAGAGTTTGGAATATTGTGAACTTTTAAAAATTATTCAAGTTCTTTATGTGGTTTTATAAATTTTTTCCCCAATTTTTATTATGGAAAATTTCAAGGAAATTGAAAAGTAGGGAGAACTGAATGCCATAAACTCGTTACAAAGACATAACCACATCATTATCATACTTTATTAAAAAAAAATTTAGTGTTCAAGTTTCCCTGATTTTCCTAAGGTCTAAAACAAGACGTTGACATTTGGTTGATGTCTTTTAAGTTTCTTTTAGTTTATAGGTTCCTTTTTTAAATTTTTTTCCTTGCGTATTTTTGTTGGGAAAAGCAGTTAATTTATGTTACAGAGTTCCCCACATTCTGGATTTTACTGATTACATTCACATGGTGTCGTTTATCATGTTCTGTCCCTGGTATTTCCTGTAAGCCAGTAGTCTAAATGTAGAGATGTGTTCAGACTTCTTTGTTTTGGGGAAAGGTCCTGAGGGGGTGATGCTTGCCTCTTTTAGATGGTAAATACTATTTAGATGTCTTTTTAGTGTTCCTCTTTTTTATTGTTGTTTTTATTACTTAGATCCATTTTCTTTTTAGTAGTTTGCAGAATGGTAACATTCCCTTATTTCTTCATAATTAGCCATAATGTTACTTTTTATATTATCTTTTAATAGAGGACCCAAAATATTTTGAAAGCTTTTAAAAATCACTCTGATTACATCCTAAAATACTGTTTAATTTTGGTTTGAACATTGCACTATTGATAATACAAGTGAAATCAAGACTTGTTAGTAGCCTTGAAGTTGTCCCCTTCTTCCCACCCAAGCACCAGACCCTTACAATACGTAAGGTAAATGGATATACCTCTCTGTGCCAAAGTCCAAAATGTCAAGGAAATAAGAAAGCCCAGAAATTTAATATATAACTTGATACTGTATTTATCAGTGTTTTAGAACTAGCTGAAGTTTTAATTAAGTTGCATTTTTGGAAGAATTAAAATTTCTTTTCCATTACAGAAAAACAAAGAATATGTGAGTATTGCCAGTGGAGGATTTATGGGTAAGATTTTAATTTATTAGTTTTTTTCCTTTGTGTTTCAGAAGAAATTGTATTGATTATCAATAGAGTTGATCTGGAGTGGTCACATTAGTTAATGGGTAGACTCTCTTCATTCATTCAATGTTTTCAGAAAAGGCAAGGCCAGGAGGACTTACAGATAACAGACAAATGTAATAGGCAGTTGAAATGAGTGACTATTTGATGTAAGACTCTTTTAATAAATTTGTTTCCAAAAAATATTTTTGTAAAGATGAATGAAAAACTGTCCATATGATTGCCTCTGTGGAGAAGAAGGATTAAATGATGGG
Source organism: Colobus angolensis palliatus (assembly GCF_000951035.1). NCBI lineage: Eukaryota > Metazoa > Chordata > Mammalia > Primates > Cercopithecidae > Colobus > Colobus angolensis. Next base: position 851,289 of record NW_012119510.1, read on the forward strand.
ACGGGGAAGGAAGAATTCAAGGAATACTTCTTATAGTATACCCTTTGGACTCTTTAGGTGTTTTATTATTTTATTTTTGAACTACTTGAAGGTATTCTCTGTTTAAAAAATGTTAGCTAAGTGGAACAAAAACTGATGTTTTCAGAACTGCAGACTAATATTTGATAATCTAGGAGAGTAAAATAATTGGCAAGATCTCTGCAGGCAAGTATTGAGAATTTTACTTTGCAGGCAGAGTAGTAAGATTTTAAAAGAGCCTGTCTTACATTAGAAAAAGAGATTACGAAAATACTGAACTGTAAATGCTGGGGAAAATTAATGATCAAATCAAATCAATATATAAGAATCACATGCTAACCAGTTGTGCAACTGAAACTCCAAAAATTGAATCAGTATATGTTGAGGGTAATGGAATCTTAGGCTTTAATCATGGGAGTTAGGCTGTAACTTAGGATTTTTGGAACATTAGGATGTATTTCCTCTTGGTTGTTGTTGATATTAACAAGGATTATGATTATCTTCTATATATCATGACCTGATAACTAACGACTTTTGAGGTTCATACCCAGAGTGATGTACAAAAAGGATTATTTTAATAAGTAGTGTTAAACATGTATTGGCCCTAGGTTTAGTGTTATTTATTAGGAATCCTGGTAATGATATAAAACTTGATTATTAAGCTTGTAATTCTCAAAAGTATCTGAAAAGCATTTTTTTAATAGTATAGCCCAGATTTTGGAAATGTTTTTAAAACCATGGATTATTTATTCACCAAGAATAATATCTCTTTCTGTAACTGTTAATGCCTAACAATGCTTCTTTATTATGGGAGAGATTGATTGATGTCTCCTTATGGTGTAATGAAAGTCACAGTCACAGTCGGTTTTCTATTAATCCTTTATGTCATAAAAATGTTGCAGAAATTATCTGTTAATACTTGAAAGATTTCCTTCCAAAGAAGAAAACATAAAGCCTATACAGTTATCATCACTTTTGGCGTCACTTAAGAAATGTTGTCCTTGTACAGAGGGTTTTAGAAGGAAGAAGAGGAAGGTTTGCTCTAGCTTGGAGGCCTTTTCTCCATCACAGACGTGCAGAAAGAAGTACCTGTGATTATTTCCTTCGGTCCTTCTTTCTCAGCTGTGACATGTTTATTATATTTCATTGGTAATGAATTTTTCCAAAGAGGGTTGATATTTTAGGTTTTGTTGTTGTCGTTGTTTTTAATTTATCTTAAGCACTGCAGCAGCACCTGGCAGACATTAATGTGGATGGACCAGAAAATGGATATGGCCATTGGATTGCTAGTACCTCAGGCTCAAGGAGCAGTATCAATTCTGTTGATGTAAGTGTATGTAGAGAGTACGTTACCGGATTTGGATAAGTTCCCAGAAAAGGTGATTAACTACAAAACCCCACCATAACAGAAATGGAGTCAAAACATTTTAAACACATGCCGTGAAGAATCATAGTATTGTGAGATTAATGAAATGATACAGCAAGCTTTTATTGTGAGATTAATGACATGATACAGCAAACCTTCACAGCTAAACTAGGTGGGAGCACTTGAAGTTCAGCTGCTGAATTCAAATTTCTCCCTGTCCATCTGTAGTTTGGTATCACGTAGTGACAGTTTTATGCTCCAGCTTAAATATCAATGGGGACAAATCTGGGTCCTATAAATAGCTGGGACCCTTAAGCAAGCTGATTCCAGGCATCTCCCGGTTCGTTTTTGCCAGAATACGAGGGCTCATAATCATCTCATGCACACTATATCTGTACCCATCCCCATCACAGACTTAAATGATTTGGACTTGAGTCTATCCACATTTGTGAATTGGTCAGGCAGAGGAAGACAAGAACCAGTTGCCAATCCTATTTGATTTTTAGTTATTGAGATGTGTATTACTACCCGGTTTTGCTACAGTGGATAAATCTGTTTTTCTGTTCTACTTTGGAAATATTTGGGTAATAGGTCTTTTGTGCTTTTCCAGTACTTCAGTATTTCATGTTAGTTGAATTAGATGTCATTAAATTATTTTCATAAATAATGGTCCTCATCTACCTAGTGATTATTTTTTAAAACAGAAATAGAAGGGAAACTGCAGTACAAGGTCATGGTTAGTAGCTTGGGCTTACAGGTCTGACATACCTGGGTTCAGATTTCATCTACAACTTACTTTCTTCATGATCTCCAGCAAGGTCTTTGAGCTGTGGTTTCTCCACCTGTGCACTAGAAATGTTAACAACATAACCTTCTTCCTAAGGATAACTTGAGGATTAACTGTGGAAGTAAATGGAAAGTATAGTACCTGTCACCAAATATTTAATAGTAGTTATTATGAAATTGTAACTCACTACCTGTGTTAGTTGAGGTTTATCTTTGGCCATGCAAATCAAAATCAGATTATTTTCACATCAGCAGATAAGGCTTGCCTGAGAATCTTATTTTTAACTTGATACTCTTATTTTTAACTTGATGCTCTTTGTGTGAAATCACCATTTACTTAGTAAATGTTTGCTATTTTCACTTACAAATAACTAAATAGTATTTCATTGTTTGGGTATATTATAATTTATTCAGTTCTCTATTATTCAATATTTACATTGTGTCCAGTTTTTTTCTGTTACAAACACTGTTTAATTTTTGTAGTGATAAATTTGCATATGCCATGATTATTTAGTCCTGGAAGTGGAATAACTTGATTAAAATGTTACCAGAGTCCTTAGACTTCTGCATTATTATCAAATGGCTCTCCAAAAAACATTCTAATTTATATTCCTGTTCACATCACTGGATAGTTTTTCTGTTGAAGCTTTTATATTCAGATTTGAAAAACACTGATTGAGGCTATTTTAGAAATTATCTTAAAGAGCATTCTTTTCAAAGTACCAAAGAAGTTTTGCAGTTTAATTTGGCTTTGAATTTAGATATAGAAATAGAAACATAGTTTTTTTGTGTTGTTAATGACATTTCTTCTAAAAATAAAAGTAACAGATGTTCATTGTAGCATCATATATATGTAAGAAAAGTATAAAGGAAACAAAATCACCTGTAGCTGTTCCAGAGATAATTTTGCCATTCATATTTTGAAGTATTTTCATCAAACCCTTTTTAGTGAATGTGTTTCTTTATTTTAAAAGTAGTGATCATAGCAAAGTAGAATTTTATTTTCTGCTTTTTCATTAAACATATGAGCATTTTCTAACATTTTAAAATGCCATTTAAAAATAGTATGAGTTTGTAATGACTGTATAATTTTCCATCAAATCGTACCCAAATTTCTGGGCACTTCCTTCCCATTAATTCTAAAGAGGAATTAATTGGCAAAAAAGAGGATCACTTTTAAATGTTTGACACCCATCACTGAATTTCCTTCTAGGAAGGTGTATGTGAGCAATCCCATGAAACAATTTAAGAATTATACTCACAGCCATGCACAGTGGCTCATGCTTGTAATCCCAGCACTATGGTAGCCCGAGGCAGGTGAATCACCTTAGGTCAGGAGTTCAAAAATTAGCCAGGCGTGGTGGCAGGTGCCTGTAATCCCAGCTACTCGGGAGGCGGAGGTTACAGCGAACCGAGATCGTGCCACTGCACTCCAGCTTGGGTGACAGAGCAAGACTCTGTCTCAAAACAACAACAAAAAACAAACAAAAAAGAATTATACTCGCATCTCTTACATTTGGTACATCACGATAACTTTTCTTCAGAAAATAAAGGCCTCAGTGGCAGTGTCTTTAAAAAACAAGCATTTACAAGGGATAAATATTTTAAAGTTTAGCTACATGGATAGTAGTTTGATTATACTTTTCCTTTATGTTTGTAGACTAGTCTAAGAAAGGTTAATAGTTTTAACTATTTCCTATTGAATAAATAAGGTAATTTCAGACTCCACACACATATATGTGCAAAGAGTAGTTTGATCATACTTTTGCTTATTTTTGTAAACTAGTTTGAGATAAGAAAGGTCAGTAGTTTTAAGTATTTCTTTCATAATGAAGAAGGTAATATCAGACTCCACACACATATGTACAAGTATATCCTAATATTTTATTCTACCTTCTATTCTCTTTTTTTTCTTTTTTTTTTTTTTGACACGGAGTCTCACTCTGTCGCTCAGACTGGAGTGCAGTGGCACAGTCTCAGCTCACTGCAACGTCCACCTCGCAGGTTCATGCAGTTGTCTGCCACAACCTCCCAAGTAGCTGGGATTACAAGTGCCCATCACCACGCCTGGCTAATTTTTGTATTTTTAGTAGAGACGGGGTTTCACTATTTTGGCCAGGCTGGTCTTGAACTCCTGACCTCGTGATCACCTGCCTCGGCCTCCCAAAGTGCTGGGATTACAGGCGTGAGCCACCACGCCTGGCCTCTACCTTCTATTCTTAAAATGATTTCACCTAATGAATTAGTTTGCAGCTGCCGCAACAAAATATCATACCACAGACTGGTGGCTTAACCAATGTAAATTTATTGTCTTACTGTTCTGGAGACTAAAAGTCCAAGATCAAAGTATTGGCAGGTTTAGTTTATCCTGAGGCCTCTCTCCTTGGCGTGTAGATGGCTGCCTTGCCCTCCGTGTCCTCACATGGCTTCTTGTCTGTTTTCATAGGCTCGTGTCTTTGTCTCTTATAAGGACACCAGTCAGACTGGACTAGAGACCACCTATAAATACCTCATTGAACCTTAATTATGCCTGTAGAGGCCCTGTCTCCAAATACAGTCACATTCTAAGATATACTGGGAGTTAGGACTTCAACATATGAATTTGGTGGGATTGCAATTCAGTCTATAGTATGTAGATAACCATTAGCAGTAGTATGTCTTCTAGTCATTTAGAGAGCAGTTAATCCATCTATGTTCTTTTTTTAGGGTGAATCTCCTAATGGCTCAAATGATAGAGGAATGAAATCACTAGTAAATAAAATGACTGTGGCTTTGAAGACAAAATCCGTTAATGTCAGGGAAAAAGTTATCAGTTTTATAGAGAATACATCAACTCCTGTGGATCGGTGAGTTGTTTATACAGTATGAGTTTATGGTGAATAATTAAAACTAAAGAAATAATGTCTTACAGTAAGTAAATGTTAGTTGACTTGAATGTGTTCCAGAAAAGAATCATAAAGTACATTTTCTATTAGATGATTTCATCGTTTTCATTAGAATTGCAGGAATGTACTTTATATCCATAATTATTCTCTCTTACTACTCAAAGATGCAAATAATGTATCTGTCACATCATGCCATTCACTAAAAATAATTTATGTCCCAGTATGTATTACATTTCATATAGTAGCTGCTTCCCAAATGTCAAATGGATGGAGAATCATCTGCTGAATTCAGTGATCTCATAGTAAGAACTTCTTCCTCTGCTCCAAGAATTTAAAACCTAGAAAATCTGGTCATGCTAAATATAGCAGAAACCCACCTTCTGATGTTTAAGATCAGACCTTCATAGAATTTCGTTTACAAAACCCCATTTCCTTGTAAATTACAAATGAGGGACGTGGTTAACAACTGATAAACAAGTTTAAAAATATCTGTTTTATGTATCTTGTTTCTTATTGTAACTGAGGATACATTTTTTTCTCCATGTATGAGTCTGTTTGATCTTTCCTGTTCCTAGAGTTCAAAGCTAGTCTTATAATTGCAACAGAGAATTTGTTTTTAAGGAAGCCTTATATTGGAAATGTGTTATAGTATTTGGTTTCACTTTCATGTCTTGCAGTATCCTGGGAAAATTGACGTATTTTACTTTAAGAACTGAATGTCAGGGATTTGTTGTCTGTCCCTTTATTAAGTATAGTATATATGCATACAGAAGTACAGTTTTTTGCATTTAGTAAATAGCTGAGAAGGTAATAGATTATTTTCATTGATCCAAAAAATTGTACCTTATCCAAAGTGGTCAACTGATAATTACCAAGGTGTTTTATCAAGCCTGAAAGACTTGTTTATGCAATAAAGTTATGTCTGTTCTCAAAAGCTAACTAACCCTTTTACCTTTTGTTGGTGCTTCTAGGTTGGAGAACTATTATTGCTACATTTTGTAGCATGAACATTTGCAATTTTATTTTAAAATTTATTTGTTTTATTTTAAAATGGAGTGGTGATAACTAAGTCAAAAAGACTTCTGCCTTGATTTACTTGTAATTGGCTTTTCTTTGTTTTTCTTTGTACTTGGGATGATGGAAACATCTTTATAATGTACACTTTGGGTGAGAAAAACTGACTAAACTGTACCATATTTTTTGTTTTAAAGCTGTTGCATTTTTTTATAATCATTTTGTTCTGTCCTCTGCCTTGATTTGCTATAGAATGTCTTTCAATCTTCCTTGGCCAGACAGATCATGTACAGAGCGGTAAGCCAATGAGTAGAGCATTTTTCTAGAACCATCCTTTTCCTTTAATATGCCTCATGCCATCTATAAGCCTTAGGCTGTCTTGGCTCATATTTCATGCAGCTATTTCAAATGCTAAACTTTTCTCATTCTGCTTTTAGGAGTGTGTCATATTGTTTGGTATACTTTTCTTTTGTTTTTTGCTTGATCATTTTAATTTCTTTTCCTGCATGCTTGTTTGTATCACGCATTCCACAGATGAAAATTAAGTTTGTTCAAAACCTGCAGATTTTATTCTGAGACAGGGGAAGGTGAAACAAAGAAAGCATGTGTGTGGTCACGAGTTGGCAGGTTATTTGCTTTGGTGCTCATTTGCTTCTATCTCCTGCCTAGCAGCAGAGAAAATTATAGCACCTAAAAATAGGCACCATTCATGGTTCAAAATTTTTGTTAATTAATGTACATTATGTAATTTTATATTTTTAGATGTTCCTTAATAAGATGTATGTATTTAGGTTGAGTTAGCATATATATAAATCTAAGGCACTACAGTTCTAGGGTTCTGCCTTTGGTTTTTGTTGAAAAAAAAATTACGTTTTTTTTCTAGGTGGTGGATTCCTTTAATGTATAATTTGTCACTTCTCTAACCCAAATAAAATGAGGTGTTTCTCATTAAAAGACAAAATAAGTTTAAGGTTTAAAAATCTACTGGATCTTCAATTAGGATAAGAAAAGAACTTTACTAACTTAACTGTGTGACTTTACAGTTCTTATACTCACAGAATTTTTCAGCAATTTAGAATATCAATTACAGCAACACCTACAAACATTTAAAAAGAAATTCTGTAAATCCTAAGTGGGCCAGAAAAAAAAAAAAAAGAAATTCTAGTCATATTTTGAATGTAAGTTAAGCTTTGGAATAATGGAATGGAATTTTTCTCAGGTCACTGCAGTATTCTCAGTGACTTGAAGTAGCATTTTAAAAAATAATACTTCATTCTCTAAGACTATACTTTTGGCCGGGCGTGGTGGCTCACGCCTGTAATCCCAGCACTTGGGGGGCTGAGGCAGGCAGATCACGAGGTGGGGAGATCAAGACCATCCTGGTTTACACGGTGAAACCCCGTCTCTACTGAAACAATACAAAAAAATTTGCTGGGCATGGTGGCGGGCACCTGTAATCTGAGCTACTCAGGAGGCTGAAGCAGGAGAATGGGGTGCACCCGGGAGGCAGAGCTTTCAGTGAGCCAAGATCGTGCCACTGCACTCCAGCCTGGGCGACAGAGTGAGACTCCGTCTCAATAATAATAATAATGCTTTTACTCTCTAATAACTTATCTTCTAAGAGTTTTGATTGATTGTGACTATTCCTACGCAATGCCAATTACAGGACTTCTGCTAATAATTTTACCTAGCACTACTTTAAAGGAAATTGTTCCTTTTAAAATTATAATCTATTTGTGAATCATCCTTTCCATTTTATTCTGTTATAGGACCATTGAATTAGTCTAATTTTTTTTAACTCCCAAGTTCCCAAATTATTAATTTTTGTAACTTAAATCATCTCTGATCCACAGTTAGATATATTTGTTTAGAAAAATGAGAAGTTAGAATGAAATAGGTTTCTTTCTAAGCTCAGTAAATTAAAGCCTACTGAAACCATACTAGAGATGTTTCTATTATTACCATGGCAAAAAAGTATAGATATTATGCTTTAAGAAAATAGTCCAACTGTTGAATTTTATTCATTTTTAGACAGTCTTTCCAGAAATGTCTCAATAATTCTTAGCATTCATGGTTATAAAGACTTTGCATTGTATTATAAATCTTGATCAACAATTAATAGTTTGTTTTTTAGGATTGTCTCTTTACTCATACTTTCTGGTTATTTGGTTATCTAGTTATAGCAAATGCTTACTTGCTGTAAACATTTATCTTTGTTACTTTCTATGTTATGGCAATTTAATTGTACTTTAATATTAGGAGAGAACTCATAATCTAATCTAAAATTTTACAATCTAGATGACATCAAAACATTTTTAGATAAAGCTCTTACCTCTTTCTTTTGTAAGAAAGCTGAATCTGAGTTTCAAAGGCATTCAAATTATATCATTTTCCATCTCTCTCTGATGAGCATAGTTTGGTAATTTATAGGACAGTTTTACATTAGATATATTTTAACATAAAACCAAATGATTATGTCACTTTTTGTTTAACCAGACTTTAAGCCTATGTATTGATTAACCTAACTTGTAATTTCCAATGAATATTTGTTATACACTAAACTCTCATTATGTTGAGGAATGTTATTTTGGAAGAAGTAAATCAACAGAATTAGGCTACAAAAAAATTTTTATTGATGATGTATATTTAAAATTTAAGTATGGATTTGATCTCTATCTTCTGGGAAAATTGAATTCTAAACCTAAGTAAAGGCCAAGTGTGGTGGTTCACACCTGTAATCTCAGCACTGGGAGGCTGAGGTGAGAGGATCACAGGTACGAGAGTTCAAGACCAGTCGGCAGCATAGCAAGATCCTGTCTCTGAAAAAATAAAAAAATTAGGCGTGGTGGCACACCCCTGTGGTCCTGCACCCCTGTGGTCCCAGCTACATGGGAGACTGAGGCAGAAGGATTGCTTGAGCCCAAGAGTTCGAGGCTGCAGTGAGCTAAGATTGTGCCACTATACTCCAGCCTGGGTGACAGAGCGAGACCCTGGCTCTAAAATAATAATAATAATAATAACTAAAGGCATATAACTTGATGTTTTTTCTCACCTTGGAATATCTCTTAAAAATGGAAGATTCTGAGTGTTTTCATACATTACATGCACACACCCCAAAAAGCTAGAGTCTTCTTTTGTAGTAGGTAATTTTAGCTGATCCTTATCCTACAAGTAAAACAATGCTTTTCCCCTCAGAAACATGTAGTATTTTGTTGACACATTTTAATTTTACCTCTTAGTTTATTTGGGATTACCTGAAAATTAATAGGGTATTAATTTTTATATTAAAAAGAGAGGTCACACTTCCTATAGACCTAATCAAGCTTGAGTTTACATGCTTCTGCCTTTTGAAAAAGAGGCAGATTTTTTTTTTTTTTTTTTGCCTTGAGGTGGAGTTTCACTCTTGTTGCCCAGATTTGAGTGCAATGGCGCGATCTCGGCTCACCACAACCTCCGCCTCCCGGGTTCAATCGGTTCTCCTGCCTCAGCCTCCCAAGCAGCTGGAATTACAGGCATGCACCACCATGCCCAGCTAATTTTGTATTTTTAGTAAAGACGGAGTTTCTCCATGTTGGTCAGACTAGTCTTGAACTTCCGACCTCAGGTGATCCACCCGCCTCAGCCTTCCAAAGTCCTGGGATTACAGGAGTGAGCCACTGCGCCCGGTGGAGGCAGATTCATTTTTATGGCTTATATTTGCACAACAAAAGTAGAATCTTCATTTCTATTGAAACAAAAGTAACAGTAATAAAAAAATGGGCAGATAACCCTTAAGACACTTGCACTTATATGAGAAACCTTAACCACTCATGTTGGAATTTGAATATTTGGTGTCAGTAACTTATTTTACCTAACAGACATGAAGGTAGTACCAGGAGTTGTCCTAATAGTTTTACAATAAAATTAACCGCTTTAGTTCTCACGATAACCCTGACAGGTAGATATTGTTAGCACTATTTTACAGAGGAGGAATCAGAAGCACAGAAGTCTAAATAACTTGCGCAAGGCCAAACCGATCTAAGCATTAGTTTTAATGTGGATATTAAAATTGTTTAACATTTAATTTTTACATATTTAAGAGCATTCAGTCTACCAAGGCCTTATGCCACTTTTGCTAACATAATTTCTTTATCTTCTTTTGATTTCCTTAACATAGATCTCCTAAAACTATGGGTAGTGCACAGGGTTTTGCGGGGGATAAGGAATATTTACATTTTGTGTGAATATTCAAATGATGCTTTGTAAAAATCTTTGAAAACTTCTTAAGTGATTATTTCTCCCCTAAAATTCTTTGAATATAGGCATGTGAGCAGCAGTGACAGAGTGGGCAAGCCTTACCGTGGTGTAAAGCCTGTTTTCAGCATTGGGGATGAAGAAGAATACGACACAGGTGTAGTAATACACTTAGCTACAGAGGGCTTTGCTCAGTCATCAGGAGTGATTACAGCAGTCATTCTGGGAGTAGCCAATCAACTGCTTTTTTAAAAAATTGAGATTCTGTAGAAATAATTGGAGAATCTGTGGCTTTCTATTAAGAGTTTGGTTTTAGACACCTTGAACTGTAACTATTAGAAATCCAAGCAGAAATGTTAAGTAGAGGCAATTGATTATAGGTGTCTTCAGCTGAGGAGAGAGGTCTAAACTGATGATAATTTGAGGGCTATCAGTGTAGAAATAGTATATAAATCCAAGTGATGGGATTGAAATTCCTTTGATCAATCACCTAGGAGACTGAGAGTTGTGGGACTAAAGCACTGAAAATTACAAAATTGAGACTTCTGAAGTCTTTTGAAACTGGAGGCAATATCCTAAAGGGCCACAAGATGGTGATATTGTGTCAGGGAAGGTTGTCTTCTCTGTGGTTATGTTTTTTAAAAATAATTTAGACCAGGCTCGGTGGCTCACGCCTGTAATCCCAGCACTTTGGGAGGCCGAGGCGGGCAGATCACTTGAGGTCAGGAGTTCAAGACCAACCTGACCAACATGGTTGGTCTTTGTACTTTCTCTACTAAAAGTACAAAAATTAGCTGGGCGTGGTGGTGCATGCCCGTAATCCCAGCTGATTGGGTGGCTGAGGCAAGAGAATCGCTTGAACCCAGGAGGCGGAGGTTGCAGTGAGCCAAGATTGTGCTACTGCATTCCAGCCTGGGCGACACAGCGAGACTCTGTCTCAAAAAAAAAAAAAGAAAAGAAAAAAATTTAGTCTTTGGTTTATAATTCTACTGCCCAGTTCATCCTAATTAAGCAATCATAACTAATATTGGTTAATATGTTTTAGGTAAGCAGTCATAACTAATTTTGGTTAATATGTGTATTGAGTTAGGGAAAAAAATATATAAATGTACAGAATGAGGAAAAAAGACTCCTAAATCTCACCTTGCTTTTTCCAGTTAGTAAAACATGTTGCATATTTCCCATTTCAGCTCATGTATCTCCTCATTCTCCTTCTATCATATAAACATACCGTACTTTATTTAGTCCATCTTCCAGTTGACACTGGTGGTTTTCCAGGGTTTTTGTTTCAAATGGCAATGGATCTTTATATAAAGATATATATGCAGATTAGCTTTTGATGAAAGTATATTCAGAGGGTAAATTCTTAGCAGTCAGATTGCTAGGTTATGGGGAATCACATTTGACATTTTAATAGATACATGAAATCACTTTCCAGCAAACTTGCAGAGAGGTAAATGTGATATTTCTAATTGTTTCCTTTTCTTCTTTTTTCCCCTCTCTATTGCCATCTTCTTTCCGTTATCTGTCTCTCCCTGAATATCTCATCTTCTTCCATTAACAAAGGGGAGAGAGAAATGGATGAATAAATTGTGGCATATTTACATTTATCATATATCTACATACACATATTTACAATATGGAATGGAAAATTGGACCATAATGAAAGTGAGAAAATGAACTATGTGTATCAGTATGTATGAATTTCAGATGTTGGGAGTAGGGTAGCAGTTGCAGAAGAATGCAGTTGAGTAGTCTACCTTTTATATACATTTTGTTTGTCAAATACTACTGTATATTATTTAGGGATATGCGTACATGTTATGGGATTTGCATACATGCATACATGTTAAAGCATGTATATACTACTGTATGTATAATATTACTGTATATTATTTAGGGATATGCATACATGCATACATGTTAAAGCAAAGACATGTATGGAACTGATAACACCAAATTCAGATAGTATTTCTTGGTGGGGAAGGGAGGAGAATGTGAGTAGGAAGAGATACATGAGAGGTTCACTTTTGTGTAAGCTGGGATACGTGCAATTTCCTTTTTCATTATGTCTGTATATTTTGCAGTATTTGCTAAAAAGCAAAGAACAGAACCTATAATCATTTACCTTAGAGACTGTATTTTCCCTTTCTTAAATTAGAAATATAATTATTAATATAATATTAATATAATTAGAAAATACAATTATTTTATATTTCTCTTAGGGAAAATAACCCTAGATTTTTACTTATTTATCCCAGGATTGATTATTTTCTTTAAAATCAAAAAGCAGCAAGATAAAAAGAAATCCGCCATCTTTACCCTCAAGATAGTGCCTATTGTTTAACAATTCAGCCATCTCTTTACAGACTAGTCAGATCATAGTTAGGTTATGCATATCAAAACAATTGAAATTCCCCAAATAGTTTAATCTTTAAAAATGTATTCTTAATATTTACACTTGACTTTGTTACCATATGAAAGTGATGTTTGATAATATTTCTATATTAATATCAGTGGCATAAGGAAATACAGTAGCATTATAATTGATTATGTTATTCTTTTTTTTTTTCTTTTTTTCTTTTTTTTTGTGACAGAGTCTCACTCTGTCACCCAAGCTGGAGTGCAGTGGCGCAATCTCAGCTCACTGCAACCTCCTGGGTTCAAGCAATTCTCATGCCTCAGCCTCCCAAGTAGCTGAGATTACAGGTGTGCACCACCACACCCAGCTAATTTTTTGTATTTTTTAGTGGAGACGGGGTTTCACCATGTTGTCCAGGCTGGTCTCGAACTCCTGCCCTCAGGTGATCTGCCTGCCTCAGCCTCCCGAAGTGCTGTGATTACAGGCATGAGCAACTGCACCCAGCCTGTTTGTTTTTTAATCCATATCTTCAAAATACTACTGAAATTTTTTTAGACTATTAGGGAATGTATCATTTTAAAAGTTGGTAGTATCCATATTTAACACTTTATATTTTTTATAGATGAAATTGACAGTTCTTCAATGTCAGATGATGATAGAAAAGAGGTTGTAAACATTCAGACTTGGATTAACAAGCCAGATGTCAAACATCATTTTCCTTGTAAAGAAGTAAAAGAAAGTGGACACATGTTTCCCAGGTACTTTTAAAAATGTCTTCATCAGAAGTAAAATTGAATTTGGGGAAGTTAATAATACAAAACTGAACTACAGAAGAACATTTATCCTAGTACAATAAGATATCATTTCCTTCTGTCTACTTGTATAATAGGTCTTGAATTATAACAGTATTTCTTATGTAATTTTTGTTTTGAAAAATTTTATACAAAAATGTTGAAGGAATAGTACATTGAACACCCTTATGATTCTTTGATCAACTGTTAACACCTTTTAATACCACCCCATTTCGTATGTATATATGTACATATACATGTATATGTACACTTTTGTCAGACCTTTCAAAAGAAGCCTACAAATGTGACACTTCACCCTTAAATGCTTCAGCATAAACCTCCCAAGTATATGAGCATTCTCCTGCACAACTTCAATGCCATTACCCCACCTAAAAATTTTTGTAAATTAACATCATTTATCATACAGATCATACCCCAGTTTTTCAGTGTTCCCAAAGTATCTTTTGAAGTGTGTTTTTTCTTTCTGATCCATGATCCAGTTCATAGTTCACACATTGCATTGTCTGTTACGTGTCTCACCCTGTGTGCAGCAGAACTCATCCCCCCACTCCCTCGCTTCCCTTTTCTCTTCATGATGAATGAATCCTTTGAGTCCAGGTCAATCATCCTGCAGAATGTTCCACATTCTGGGCTTGTCTGATAATTGTCATATGGTATTACTGTACATAAAAATGTGAAAGTAGGCCGGGTGCGGTGGCTCAAGCCTGTAATCCCAGCACTTTGGGAGGCCGAGACGGGTGGATCACGAGGTCAGGAGATCGAGACCACCCTGAGCTACACGGTGAAACCCCGTCTCTACTAAAAAATACAAAAAACTAGCCGGGCGAGATGGCGGGCGCCTGTAGTCCCAGCTACTCGGGAGGCTGAAGCAGGAGAATGGCGTAAAACTGGGAGGCGGAGCTTGCAGTGAGCCGAGATCGCGCCACTGCACTCCAGCCTGGGCGACAGAGCTAGACTCTGTCTCCAAAAAAAAAAAAAAAAAAAAAATGTGAAAGTATTATATTAAAAAGAAGCTGAGATACAGGGGTTGTGGGTGAGTGTTAATAATACTATGCTCATTTTGCCTTCAGGATCCAGTTACAGAGTATTACAAAATGTGTAGGGAAACCCAACAATTGCCTAGTGATCTTGGATATTAGATATAGGATATGGTGCATTGAATGAGAATAGTTTATGAATATAGGTAATAGTATTAAAAATTTGAAAAGTAATATACTCCATTTCAATAAAAGATATATTATTGTAATGATTTCTATGTTGTATGGAATTTTTTATTACATTTATTATATTACTTTTAAATCATTGCAGGATTATGTTAATAAAATATTAATTTTGCATACAATTAAAAGCCTTTAATATGTAGTTTACTTGTTTATAGATTAACCTCTGTTTATATTTTTTAACTCAAATAATTTTATTTAGAGTTGAACATTTTTAATAATTGGGGTGGTTGTTTCAAAACAACACCTGTTTTGAATGATATTTACTTAAATTTTTTTTTCTTTTAATGCTCTTTTTGTCTCAAGTCATCTGTTGGTTACCGCAACACATATGTATTGTTTAAGGGAGATTGTTTCACGGAAAGGATTGGCTTATATACAGTCTCGACAAGCACTGAATTCTGTAGTTAAAATTACATCCAAAAAAAAACATCCTGAACTCATTACCTTCAAGTATGGAAATAGCAGTGCTTCAGGAATAGAAATCTTGGCAATTGAAAGGTAAGATTTTCCTTACGATGATTTTATCTGAATTACTGCAGTTCACTATATATAAGAGTTTGTTTCTCTATTTTGGGGAATGGATGGTGGAATAGGATAGGTGAACCACTTTTAGTGTTTCTTATTATCTCTTTCTCCCCAGTCCTTAGCCATATGTGGTTTAGCCATTAGCACATGATTTGAGTAAGTGCCATAGCAAATTTCATAAAGTTTCTGACCCAAGGATCCTTATTGTTAATCTACACCAGTGCTGCACTAATTGCTGGCTTGCAATGAAATAAGAAACTTGTTTTAGAGTATGTCAATATTTTTATTTTCCTTCACAGAAAAATTCTTGTTTTGACAAACTGTCAGTGAACTAAGCAGTGTGCTGGGTGATATAGGTAATTTACAGCCTGGTACAAGCCCCCCCCTTTATCTCATTGTGGGTCACTAACAGTTCACAGACTGGCCCAAGGGCTGCGGACCACACTGATATTGATACTAAACCATTTTTAAATCTATAGATAAAAATATGAAGCCCAGAGGGGTTGAATGACTTCCCAGATCCTGACACTTAGTTTGTGACAGATCCAAATATAGCCTTCCTGACTCCTGATTTGTGGTTTATTCCACCTTGCATCAGTTCAAGTTGTTCCCCTCCTGAGATTTAGGATTACACTTCTTGTTTACAGGAGTGCTTGGATAAAGAGTAAGTTTAAGATAATATCGGAGCACTTTTAAATAATCAACTTCAATTGAAAGGGGAAATTATTCAGTTTCTTTGATCTTTTACTGACAATTAGGTAGCAGACATCATGAATCTGTACTGTTTTATGTACTTTGTTAAAAGAAAATAATACCCGATTTGTAAAAAAAGTCTCTTTGTTGCTTTATGTAAGAATAAATATGTACATAGTGATATTTTCAATTAATAAAGATATAAAGAATATGTCATTCTAATTCTCTGTTAACACATTGATGAGTATCATCTCAGATTTTTTTAATGTATATGTTATTTCTCTATTAAAAACTAGATAAATGTGATACAGGCTTGTTTTTGTGTTCTGATTTTTTAGGAAAACAGTCTAGTGTGATATATTTACATTTTAATAAATATAAATTATTATTATTATTTTTTTTTTTGAGGCAGAGTCTCTCTCTGTCGCTCAGGCTGGAGTGCAGTGGTGCGGTCTCGGCTCACTGCAAGCTCCGCCTCCCGGGTTCACGCCATTCTCCTTGCCTCAGCCTCTCGAGTAGTGGGGACTACAGGCGCCCACCACCACACCCGGCTAATTTTTTGTATTTTTTAGTAGAGGCGGGGTTTCACCGTGTTAGCCAGGATGGTCTTGATCAACTGACCTTGTGATACACCCGCCTCGGCCTCCCAAAGTGCTGGGATTACAGGCGTGAGCCACTGCGCCCAGCCCGGAACATTATTATTATTATTATTTTTTTTTTGAGGCAGAGTCTCTCTCTGTCGCTCAGGCTGGAGTGCAGTGGTGCGGTCTCGGCTCACTGCAAGCTCCGCCTCCCGGGTTCACGCCATTCTCCTTGCCTCAGCCTCTCGAGTAGTGGGGACTACAGGCGCCCACCACCACACCCGGCTAATTTTTTGTATTTTTAGTAGAGGCAGGGTTTCACCGTGTTAGCCAGGATGGTCTTGATCAACTGACCTTGTGATACACCCGCCTCGGCCTCCCAAAGTGCTGGGATTACAGGCGTGAGCCACTGCGCCCAGCCCAATAAATATAAATTCTTAACTTTTTAATGGTAGATATTCTGTTATAAGGATTTCTCAGGAGATTGATTTAACAAGCCTCATGTTGATTGGCATGTACATTATTTCATATATTTCACTATTAATCTTCTAGTGGCCTTAAAAAAAAATGTGTATTTACATAGTTGTCCAATTCATCTTCTCAGGATAAATTCCTGCAGCTAGATTCAGTGGGTCTCTGAGGTATACACATTTTAATATCTACTGATAAATTAATTTTAACCAAAGGAGATTTGAATTATGACTTTGTCATGTATAGTAAAAGTTGAGAATTATGTTTTAAAGGCTTTCCCATAAATTTTGCTAAATAAATTGAAGTTTATTATATATAGATCAACATCTTTTTTTTAATTCAGAGTTGTGGAAGATAGTCTTAATAGTGGAAGATAAAATAACTAGATTCTCCCTCTGCCTTTCTTCATTGATATTTATGGTTCTCTATTCTGCCTTGCATATGTACACTTAGAGATGATTTATACAGTGGAATTGTTAGGTTTTACAGAAAATGCTTTTAAAAAAAAAAAAACACTATTTTTATTCTCCAAGAAAAGAAAATGGACGTTTAATCTATGGTGCTGATATTTTGTAATAGTTATCATATGTCTTGTCTTTTGTAAATATTTCAGACCTTACAACACCATTTTATTATGTACATAACCCTCTGTAAAGTTTGGATAACTACACCTATTTTTTATGTAGGAATCTGTTTTGGTGAACTTAAATTACTTGCTTAAAGTCAAACTATTAAGTGTTGGAATTGTCATTGTCTTTGGAATTGGATACCAACAATTCGTATGTGATTTTTGTAGCGAATTGAAGGTACATCTGTATTGGGGAGTGGAATATTATATTTTTTATCTTGTGTTTTATCTAGCTATTACCTATATTTAATAATGGCTCAAAGAACTTTAGCTTTACACTGTATGAAAAATCACATTGCCTTTGCATTTAGGTTTTCTCTCTTTCAAAATAAGTTTTGGATTATGTTCAAATAAGCTATGGGAGTACATAGGAGGCATTTCTGCTGGCTTTGTGGGTTAGGGAAAGCTTCCCATTGGAGGCGACCTATCAGCTGAGTCTTGAAGGGAAAGTACTGTATTAATATGTATATGTGTCTATATATATATGTATTTTTTCCCTCCCCTTAGGTATTTGATTCCAAATGCAGGGGATGCTACTAAAGCCATAAAACAGCAGATCATGAAAGTTTTGGATGCTTTGGAAAGTTAATATAAAAGAAAATTATTTAAAAAGAAATTAAGACAACCAAGAGAAACATGGACATATACTTCCTGGTGAATACTAACTGGAGACCTTTCATTTGCTCATGGGGCTGCTTAAATAGCAGGTCTAAGAAAGTGTAAATTATTATAATCAATCTGTGGACAGTAAACTTTTTAAAAATGTTTCTTTTGCATTTTGGTTTTATAAAATGATATATTATAAAGGTCAGTTATTAAATTACTTTGAAGTAACTGACCCTGTGCCCTTATGGACTAAGTAAGGATACAGAATGCAGTTCTGTTTTGAAGAGCTGTTTTAAGGGAACATGCATCACTTTCAGGTTCAAAAACAGCTGTACACATACATATCTGCAGTGTCTTCACTGAAAATTAGAGATAGAATTAGTTGAGGAGACTTCCTTAATTGCTAGATTGTTTTACTCACTGAGCAATATCAGAAACTAAAAACATAAATAACTCACTCACTGTTTCTGTTCTTCTTAAGAAGAGTGAAATCTTTTTAATGGAATGGTTGAAGATTCCTGCCAACTCAAAATACAGTACAGCTAGTAAAATGTTGAAACATCATTTTCTAAATCACCTTTGCTCCATTAGCTAATTATTTGGGCACTAAATGCTTCAAAGATAAGAAACTTCATCCTAATGATTTCTAAAGAGCAGTTGAAAGCATTAAAATAAGTAGGTAGGCTGTTAAGATTAACATTTTGGGGACAGAATTGTGTCTGTAAAAATGTCGTTGGTTTTTATTACAAGTGGATTATTTGATTTATATTTTAAAACAAGTGTTTAAGCCACATTGATTTGTCCTCATTGAGGATTATAGTCTGTAACCACAGTAATATTCACTTATATAAATGCCAAATAATCAGAGAGCTTATAAAGTACAATTGTTTTTGTCATCATTTTCTGAATTTCTTTCTCTTCTTTTGGTTTTATCCTCTCATTGAAGTTCCAGTGGTTTGAAATTATTTTTGGACACATTGTCTTAATGTACTGAAAATTGCTCTGCTGTATTTTGCAGAGTTCTTCATTTCATGTATAGTGGTCCATATTAGACACATTTGGTAAGAGAAATCCAGGAACACATTTAGGGCCATGGAATGAAATTTTGTGAAATCCATTTGGGAAGTTGCAATACCCACAATCTGACATGTCCTAAAATGTAATGGTTTATCTCTAAGGGGTTGATGGGAGAAATATTTAGATGTACCTGGTTAACAGCCAGTCATTTTGATTTACTTATGGAAATCAAGTGAATAGAAGGCAACATAATTCAGGAAATCTTATTCTAATATCTAATAAAAACAGTTTGAGTGGTTGAAGACATCTGCATGAAATTGCACCTGGGTGCATTACTTGGTATAACTCTCCCCTAAAACTGTTGTATTGCATTTTTTCCCTTTTCTTGGCACTCCTTTAGAAATGTGCTGAAGTCTCATTTTTCACCCATTTCAGCCATGGGACATTTTTCATAATATTAATGTAAAGATGTTTGTGTTACTGTTTATAAATTACAATTGTAAATAAATTAATACAGTTTGCTCAAAACTTTGTTCTTAAAGACACTGTCTCTCTCTTTCTTTTCCCTATTTGCAAATCTCTTAAGACCGCAAAATTAGAGAATTGAAGGCATTTAGTAAGTTACCTACTACCATGAACTACACAGTTATAGGATTATTTATGACTATTAAATGAAAATACATTTCATTGAATGTTCTAGGCACTTGTGTAGCTCATCCTTCCTTCACTGGCCCACTGACCACAGAGCTGGGAATCACTCTGGGGTGGCCACCTCTCATGGGCTTTCATGACTGCACAGGTTGCAACTTTAGGAGGTTGTTATTTTTTGTATTTTCAAGAGAAGGAAACCAAGGCTCAAAAAAATTGAGTGAAAAGAGAAAGTATTCCTCTTATCTCCACACTCCCTGGAAATTATTTTTGTCTATGAAGGTATACAATTATTTCTCCTATATAGGATTGATGCCATTTGCTCACCATTAATAAAACTTGGTCATTATGATACATTTGTATTGACATACTCAGCCGTTTTTGTCACTGTGTTTCACACAGGACCTTTAACTCCTTAGCATGATACTCTGACATTAGACTAACCAGCCGTAAATTGGCAGTCCTAGTTAAAATTGGTAGTTTGATGTGGGGGACCGCAATCCTGTAAGTTGAATGAGTAATGAATGTAGTATCTCAGTTTGAACATTAACATCTTGAACTTAACATATTTATGGAAGTATTCACATGCCTTAAAGCTCCCCCTTTTCGGTAGGTATTGGAATATCCACAGAGTTTTGCAACTCTAGTTCTAGAACATTTCGTCACCTCAGAAAAACGGAACAAATCTATACCTGTTAGTAGTCACTCTCCTTTCCTCTTCCCTCCAACCGTTACCAAGCACCATTCTACTTTCTGTCTCTGTGGATTCCGGACATTTCATTACAAAAGGAATCACACATTGCCAGCTTTTTTCACTTAATATACATATTTTTTCTAATTTTTAAATCACATCTATTTCTTCAAAACATATATATATATTTTGGGTGGGGGGCGGTGAATGGAGTCCCACTGTGGCGCCCAGGCTGGAGTGGAGTGGTAAGATCTCGGCTCACTGCAACCTCCACCTTCCGTGTTCAAGCAATTCTGCCTCAGCCTCACGAGTAACTGGGACTACAGGTGTGTGCCACCACACCCGGCTAATTTTTGTATTTTTAGCAGAGACAGGGTTTTGCCATGTTGGCCAGGCTGGTCTCGAACTTGTGACCTCAAGTGATCTGCCCGCCTCAGCCTCCCAAAGTGCTGGGATTACAGGCATGAGCCACCATGCCCAACCTCAAAACATAATATTTGAAAGCTTCATTTGCATTGTAGCATGTATCAGAATTTCATTTTTTGTGGCTGAATAGTATTTTATTGTATAGATATAACTCATTTATTCATCAGATGGTGGACATTTGGGTTTCTTCCACTTTTTGGCTTTTATGAATAATGCCCTGTGAATATTTGTGTACCAATTTTTGTGTTATACGTTTTCAGTTCTTTTGGATATTTACCTAGGAGTGGAATTACTGAGTTGTATGTTAATTCCATGTTTAACTTTTCGAGGAACTTCCAAACTATTCCACTTTACTTCCCTACTGGCAATATGAGTGATTTCTCCACTTGCTTGCCAACACTTGTTACCGTGTCTTGTTGATTATAGCGATCCCTAGAGTGGCCACTGGGTACACCCACAAGTTCACTAACTGGGGCAAGGAAAAACAGGTTGCCCGTTTTTCGTATCAGTGGAGTTTGATGGAAAGAGAGGCACATTTTTGGAGTTAATTGTTATTATGTGTCAGAGACTGGAGAACATTGATTAAGGAAGCATTTTCATTTTCCTGATTGATGAGAAAAGAATTCAGCTATGGTCACTTACCCCTGCGAGAATGTTATGCAGAGTTTTATGTGGCATGCAGTTTGTTACGTAGTGCTTAATAAAAATATTCTTTTTTACCAAGGACTTTTAAGGATCAAGGACTTTAAGATCTGAAACTATAAAAATTCTGGAAGATAACATCAGAAAAACCCTTCTAGACACTGGCTTAGGCAAGGATTTCGTGACCAAGAACCCAAAAGCAAACTCAATAAAAACAAAGATAAATATTTGGGACTTAATTCAAC
Source organism: Colobus angolensis palliatus (assembly GCF_000951035.1). Classification (NCBI taxonomy): domain Eukaryota; kingdom Metazoa; phylum Chordata; class Mammalia; order Primates; family Cercopithecidae; genus Colobus; species Colobus angolensis. Next base: position 873,161 of record NW_012119510.1, read on the forward strand.
TAAAGAGCTTTTTTCATGGCAAAAGGAACAATCAACAGAGTAAACACCCCATGGAGTGGGAGAAAATCTTCACAATCTACACATCTGACAAAAGACTAATATCCAGAATCTACAACAAACTCAAATTAGCAAGAAAAAAATCCCATCACAAAGTGTGCCCATGGAATACTATGCAGCCATAAAAAAGGATGAGTTCATGTCCTTTGTAGGGACATGGATGCAGCTGGAAACCATCATTCTGAGCAAACTCCCAAGGACAGAAAATCAAACACCGCATGTTCTCACTCACAGGTGGGAATTGAACAGTGAGAACACTTGGACACGGTGGGGAACACACACCGGGGCCTGTAGTGGGGTGGGGTGAGGGGGAGGGATAGCATTAGGAGAAATACCTAATGTAAATGATGAGTTAATGGGTGCAGCACACCAACATGGCACATGTATACATATGTAACAAATCTGCACGTTGTGCACATGTACCCTAGAACATAATATAATATTAATATTTGGGTTCTTAAGTATAATAAAAAATTCAGGACATATAAACAGTAACAT
>NW_012119510.1:874336-878221 GCF_000951035.1 Colobus angolensis palliatus
AAAAAAAAAAAAAAAAAGTCATTCTAAGAAAAGGATAACTTGCACATGCATGTTTATAGCAGCACAATTTGCAATTGCAAAAATATGGAACCAGCTCAAATGCCCATCAATCAACAAGTGGATATATATGTATGTATATATATGATGGAATACTATTCAGTCATAAAAAGGAATTAATGAATGGCATTGGCAGAGACCTGGATAATATTGGAGACTATTATTCTAAGTGAAGTAACTCAGGAATGGAAAACCAAACATCATATGTTCTCGCTCATAAGTGGGAGCTAAGCTATGAGGATGCAAAGGCATAAGAATGAGACAATGGAATGTGGGGACTCAGGGGGAAAGAGTGGGAAGGGGGTGAGGGATAAAACACTACAAATTGGGTGCAGAATGTACTGCTCAGGCGATGGGTGTACCAAAATTTCACAAATCACCACTAAAGAATTTACTCATGTCACCAAAGACCACCTGTTCCCCAATAACCTATGGAAATAATTAAAATAAATAAAATGAAAAAAAATAGACCCCCACAAATAATGGGCAGTTGTTTTGAGCAAAGTTTGAAAGGCAATTCAATTGAGAAAGGGTAGTCTTTTCAACATATGGTGTTGGAACAACTAGATACCCATATACAAAGAAATTAACCTCACCCTTTATATCTCAAACCTTATACAAAAATTAACTCAATGGATCATACAGCTAAATGTGCAATGTAAACCTATAAAACTAATAGAAAACAGGAGAAAATTTTCATGATTTTGGGTGAGGCCATAGTTGTTAGACATAGGAAAAGCACAATCCATAAGAATGAATCACGTCTACAATCCCAGCACTTTGGGAGGCTGAGGCGGGCAGATCACGAGGTCAGGAGGTAGAGACCAGCCTGGCCTGCATGGTGAAACCCCCTCTCTACTAGAAATACAAAAATTAGTTGAGTTTGGGGATGTTCGCCTGTAATCCCAGCTACTCGGGAGGCTGAGGTAAGAGAATCGCTTGACTCCGGGAGGCAGAGGTGGCAGTGAGCCGAGATCGCGCCACTGCTCTCCAGCCTGTGTGACCGAGCGAGACTCCATCTCAAAAAAAAAAAAAAAAAAAAGAAATTAATTAAAAATAAATTTAAAATTTTTGCTCTGCAAAAGACACTTATTGGAAGGAAAAGACAAGCTAGATACTGGGGGAAAATACTGTACTTGCAAAACATACCAACAAAGGATTTGTGTTCAGAATATATAAAAATTTTCACTACAACAATAAGAAAACAACAATGGGGAAAAGAAGCATTTCTTCAGAGAAACATGGGTGGCAAATAGGCATGTGAAAAGATCATCATTAGCTGTTGGGGAAAAGTAAATCAAAACCACAATGAGATGCTACTACACACCCGTTAGACTGGCTAAAATTAAAAACAAAAAATGACAATACCGAGTGCTGGTGAGGATATGGAGCAACTAGAACGTTCATACATTGCTGGTGGGTGTACAAAGTGGTACAGACACTCTAGACAACAGTTGGGCAATTTCTTATGAAGAAACATACGTTTACTATACAACCCAGCAATCCCTCTCCTAGGTATTTACCCTAGAGAAATGAAGACTTACATCCACGCGGAAGAGTTCATGGTCATAACTACCCTACTGTGCCACCTCTTTGCTGTTTGCTGTCCTGGAAACAGTAGGCCAGAGCTAGTGGCCTTCTCAGTACTTGCTTTTCTCTTCAGGTTGCCAGCTTAACTCCACAAGTACTTGTCTAACCCACGTGGGAATATTAAGTTGGTTTCCCAACATTAAGCAACTTGTCCAAAGTTACATGGTGTGTCAGCAAAGTTTTGAACTCAGGTCTCCTGATTTGCAGAGAACTGCATCAGAAATTTAAAAATTCTATGTATCTGTGCATGTATGTGTATATTTAGATGCATATACACTCTTTGACTCCTCGCTGTACACAGTTCTAACTCAATATGATAATTCCCAAGTTTGATCCTTTGCTTTCTGTAGTATCATACTCTTTCCTTCACAGATTGCATCTACTCATAGATTTCTTCTCTTATTCTCTGCAAATGACTGCAGTTCTGATTTTCAGCCCCTAATTTCTGACTGCTGTTAGCATTTGCATATTGTGGTGTTACGAGGTATTCACACACATGCATACACACGTTTTCAAGCACAGTCCCTGACTCCTATAGCCTTGTTAAGTCTTTTGTTATAATGCCAGGTGTGTTAGGCCTCAGGGGCAGGCCCCAGGAAACAGAATCTCTCTGGCCTCTCCTGCTCCCCTTTTCACCTGCCCCAAGGCAGGACTCTAATCTTGCAGATGCTGGGTCTTAAAACTCTCCTGAGAGCTCCTGCCCTATCCCTTGGAGGAAGGAATGCTGATGACATGAAGTTCCCATAGAAGCCCAAGAGAAGTGAGGTTAGAGAGCTTCTGGATAGCTGACCACGTGGAGGTTCTGGAGGGTGGTGTGCCCAGGAGGGCCTGGAGGCTTTGTGCCCCTCCTCCCATACCTTGCCCTACACCTCTTCATCTGTAGCCTTTGCAACATCCTTTATAATAAACCAGGAAACATGTTTCTGTGAGTTCCGTGAGCTGCTCCAGCAAATCATTCAAACCCAGAGATGGGGTCATGGCAACCCCAACTTGAAAGTGGTTGTCAGAAGTTCTGGAGTCCAAGACATATGGCTGGTGCCTGGTGTGTCTTCCTCAGGTAGACAGTGTTGGAATTGAGTAGGGGGATACCCAGCTGGTGTCCACTGAGTGGTGGTAGGGAGGAACCCCTCACATTTGGTCACAGAATTCTTCTGTGTTGATGATTGCTGTGATGGTGATGTAAGAGCAGAGGAAAAACACGGAGAGTTTTCCTGGAACACATATCCACCTCTCCCCCAAAAACTGAGCTCACATTCCCACAGACTCAACTCACACTATGAAGCGGCAGCTGGAGGAATGCTGAGGGAAAGGAGAGACCAGTTAGGAAGTGCCTGTAGCAGTCTCCCCAAGGTGAGCAAGGCCTACCTGTGGATGGTGGTGGTGGGAACTGAAAGGAGGAATCAGGGACATTTCAGGAGAGTAAGAAGAGCCCTGTCCCTTACCAGAGGTGGGGAATGAAAGACTCGAAAGTCACTGAAGCGACTTAGATTTTCTTGGAGGGCTGGAAAGCAGGGAGAATTAGAAAACTGGGCATAAATTGTGGTGCCTGTAAATGCTGGGTGGAGAAGCTCTTGGAGGTGATACATTTAGTTTCACATAGTTGAGTCTGAACTGATGTTAACACATGTAAATAGAGATGGTGGCAGCTGAAGATGTTGAAACAGGTCCTCTGGAGTAAAAATAAAAATCTGACTAGTAACAGCCTGGCAATGGTCATTAAGCCTGTGAGACATGGGTAGAAATGAGAATAGAGACTGAAAAGGCACATCAGATTTTTAGCTGGGCTTTCAAGATCCATTTGGCCCGGTAGTTTTGTTTTTTGGCCTATTTTCATATGTCAGATGAACAGGAACATGGAGATAAGGCAGAGGTGCTGCAGAGAAGGGACAGTGAGGGGAGTGGTGGCAGGCAGGGCTGCACAAACTTCACCCTTCAGCCAGATTCTTCTTCCATTACCTCTAAATCCTTTTATATATAGGTGAGTAAAAGGTCCTGAGGGTGAGGTGATTTGCCCTAGGTATTAACATCCCAGTGTCAGAGCCGAACCAGAACCAGAACCCAGTGACTAGCTTTTCCATTATGCCCAGAAAGTTCTAAAGAAAGGTTTAATGGCTCAAGCCTGTAATCCCAGCACTTTGGGAGGCTGAGACGGGCGGATTACGAGGTCAGGAGATCGAGACCATCCTGGCTAACACGGTGAAACCCTGTCTCTACTAAAAATACAAAAAAAAACTAGCC
>NW_012119510.1:882706-891239 GCF_000951035.1 Colobus angolensis palliatus
GTCTGAAACTCCTGACCTCAGGTGATCCACCTGCCTTGGCCTCCCAAAGTGCTGGGATTACAGGTGTGAGCCACCACGCCCAGCAGAAAATTTTATATTAAAAATTATTATTTGGCCAGGCGTGGTGGCTCATGCTTGTAATCCCAGCAGTTTCAGAGGCTGAGGCAGGAGGATTGCTTGAGCCCAGGAGTTCGAGACCAGCCTGGGCAACAAAGTGAGATCCTATCTCTACAAAAAAAAATTAAAAAATTAGCCAGGCATGGTGGTGCATACCTGTGGTCCCAGCTACATAAGAGGCTGAGACAAGAGGATTGCCTGAACCCAGGAGGTCGAGGCTGCAGTGAATCATGTTTGTGCCACTGCACTCCAGCCTCGGCGACAGAACAAGACCCTGCCTCAAAATTAAAAATATTAGCTAATGGAAAGTGATTTTCATAAAAGCTAAAAGGGAACTCTAAAAAACAGAAGAAAAGCAAATAGATGTCTAGCTACTACCTCCAGGAAGGAAGAAGCTTGGAAGAGCCACCAGCCTCCTTGCGCCAGGGCTGAGCACAGACCTTGTCAGGGCTGGCTACATCACTTGTGGGACCCAGTCCCCTTGTTCAGAGAGCAAGGAAAAGTGCCGTTAGCTTTTCCTTCTGCAGTATCTCTCCTCAACCTCTCATGGTGTTATTTGCTGTTTAATGTCATGTTCTCTTGGACACAGGAATGTTTATGGGGTAAGTGCAGACTGTTACAGGTGCCTGGGACCCCTGTCCTGTGAGTAGGCATGTGTGCAGCTCACGGGCTGCCAGGGTTTCCCTCTGCCAGCAGCGGGATCAATGTGCTGTGACCCAGCCAGTAGTGGGGAAACTGAGACAGACATCTTCCCTTCCCACGAGCTGGGCTGCTCGTGAGCAACTTCCAAGGAATTGCACTTTCTGTGCTGGGACATGCTCAGTATATGGATTGCAGATAGGCGAGAGGTCCAAGAACAAATAGTAAGGGACAGGACCATATTAAAACCCAATCTTTTTACTTTGAGCCATATTCTCATTTCATTCCCTACACTGCATAGTAAGAAGCTGGTTCACTCTAGATTCTTGCACTTGGCATGGGACTTTGCCCATGCATATTGCTCCATCTCCAGATAGACTTTAGCACTATTGACATTTTGGACAGGATAATTCTTTGTTCTGCAGGGGGTTGTCCTATGCATTGTAGGAAGTTTGGCAGTATCCCTGGTCTTTATTCATTAGATGCCACTCATACCTCATCAGTTGTGGCATCAAAGGTATCTTCAGACTTTGTCAGATGTTCCCCAGGGGACATAATTGCCTTCCATTTGGGAACCATGGCTCTGTCTGAATCCAGCAGTTCGAGCCTCTGACAGCTGTTTTCTTTTGTCTCTGTCCTCAGCTTTCCGCATGGCCCTCATCCAGCTTCAAATTTCTTCCGTCAAATCAGATAACGTCACTCGAGCTTGTAGCTTTATCCGGGAGGCAGCAACGCAAGGAGCCAAAATAGTTTCTTTGCCGGTCAGTATGGGGGCAGCCATCCTGTTCTGGGCCCTGTAGACCCAGCAGAACAGTGTTTGCCAGCTCTGGTTGTCCTCTTGTATCCTGGGGTCCAGCAGTGTCCCTTGGAGCCCACAGATTGTGTTGTGTTTGACTCTAGGATGACCTTAGCAAGGGTCTTTGTAAGGTAGGATGTGGCAACACGGTCACAGGTCTTTAGCTTTTGGATCTTCCTCTTTGTTCAGATGAAGAAGCCAAAATCCTAGTATATTGAGGGACATACGGAAAACTGAAATACTCAGTGCTTGGACACTTTGTTCCTTATATAATTAAGTCTTTATAGGCCCAGAACATGTTGGTTTTAGCACTGAGCCTCCAACATTTTTTTTTTTTAAATGAACTCTGGGAGAGCCCATGTGACTTGTCTCTTCTAACCCACCAGGCTAGCTTTGTAGTCTTGCCTGTGACTACAGGCTGTTGACCCTTGAGATGCCAGTGTTTTTCTTATTAGCTGTGTTTTAACTCTTCGACTGAAAGCAGAGCGAGAAGCAGCAGCTGTGGCCTCTTACAGCAGAACTTTAAAATGGATGGGTGTTTTGATCTTTTTTTTTTTTCTCTGCCAATATTTTTCTAGGAATGCTTTAATTCTCCATATGGAACGAAATATTTTCCTGAATATGCAGAGAAAATTCCTGGTGAATCCACACAGAAGCTTTCTGAAGTAGCAAAGGAATGCAGCATCTATCTCATTGGAGGTAACTTCATACCCACAAGGTATAATGGCCTAAACATGAAAAACATCTGAATGAGCCAGGTGTGGTGGCATGCACCTGTATTCCCTACTTGGGAAGCTTCAGCTTGGGAAGCTGAAGCAGAGAGTTTCTTCTTATTTATTTTTTTTTTGAGGTGAGGTCCTGCTTTGTCACCAGTGCTGGAGTGCAGTGGTGTGATCATGGCTCACTGCAGCCTTACCCTACCAGGCTCAAGTGATTCTCCCACCTCTTAGCCTCCTGAGTAGCTGGGACTGCAGGTGTGTGCCACCATGCCTGGCTGACTTTTGTATTTTTTTGTAAAGATGGGGTTTCACCATGTTGCCCAGGCTGGTTTTGAACTCCTAGGCTCAAGTGGTCTGCCCACCTTGGCCTTCCAAAGTGCTAGGATTACAGGTGTGAGCCATCATGCCAGGCATGCTTTTTATTATACTAATAGAGGATTGAGAAAAACATTTTTTTCCATAGAGGCCACATACATAAAGATAACTTTATTTTTGTGGTTTTGGAATAAATGTTTAAAGGTTTTGTTTGCTTAAATAAAAAATAAGCATAGAAAAAGTTCTATAAATATAGCAAATAAAATGTTTTCTGTACGATGATATATTAAGAATTAGAAATGAAGGCAAAGCAAGAAGCGTGGAGATGAAACTGCATTCAGTGATGCAGAGGCTTCTGACTTTACATTCTCATATTTTGGGATATAGTTTTGTTGCAGGACCTGGTGAACTCAAGTTAAGCAATGGGAAATTATTCATTTTGCCCTAATGTTAGAGATTAAGTGTTGCTCAAGATCATGGCTGAATTTCAGGAACAGTCTGGTTATTTTTTAAGCCTGTCTTTGGCATCTAACCTAATCATATCCCGTCTACACTCTGCAGTTTATCTCTGAAAGATCATATTCAAGAAGGACAAAACAAAAACAAAAAACCCTGATTAAATAACCCATAGAAGGGAATACTTATTCTGTATTATAGAATGAGGTATTGCCTTATTCTAAAAACAAAATGAATAAATAAACCGTAAAAGATGAGTTCTTTATTTTTGGACCCAAGTTATCAGGCTTTTATCCCTTTCTCACAAAAGAATTGTTCTATTCTTTTTCTTATGTTACATTTCTTCTCTCAATGAAAGGCTCTATCCCTGAAGAGGATGCTGGGAAATTATATAACACCTGTGCTGTGTTTGGACCTGATGGAACTTTACTAGCAAAGTACAGAAAGGTAAGTAGGAAGTGTGGCATAATAATTTGTTATCTTTAAGCCAGCAACAATGTGTGGAAAAAACAAAAGAATGTGCTATGAAGTCCCCTAGTCCCTCTCATTATATCATACATGTGTTAGGGTTTTAACTGATTGGCACAGGTGGTTATTCTTGGCCATTTGCATTTTTATATAAATTTTAGACACAACCTGTCAATTTCTGCAAAGGAACAACCTATAGTAATTTTAGTTGTTGTTTTTTTGGTTTTATTTTTAGACGGAGTCTCGCTCTGTCGCCCAGGCTGGAGTGCAGTGGCGCAATCTTGGCTCACTGCAAGCTCCACCTCCTCAGTTCACATCATTCTCCTGCCTCAGCCTCCCGAGTAGCTGGGACTACAGGCGTCTGCTACCACACCCAGCTACTTTTTTGTATTTTTAGTAGAGACGTGGTTTCACCATGTTAGCCAGAATGGTCTTGATCTCCTGCCTCGGCCTCCCAAAGTGCTGGGATTACAGGCATGAGCCACTGCGCCCGGCCAACCTATAGTGATTTTTATTAGTATTTCATTGAGTATATAGAGAACACTTTGGGAAGAGTTGCCATCTTTTTAGTATTAAATGCATATACATGGCCAGGTGCAGTGCCCCATGCCTGTAATCCCAGCACTTTGGGAGGTCGAAGTGGGTGGATCACCTGGGGTCAGGGGTTCAAGACCAGCCTGGCCAGCATGGTGAAACCTCGTCTCTGCTAAAAATACAAAAAATTAGCTGGGTGTGGTAGCAGACACCTGTAGTCCCAGCTACTCGGGAGGCTGAGGCAGGTGAATAGTGTAAACCTGGGAGGCGGAGCTTACAGTGAGCTGAGATCCAGCCACTGCACTCTAGCCTGGGTGACAGAGCGAGACTTCATCTCAAAAAAAAAAAGATTAAAAAAAAAAATACAAAATTGGCTGGGTGTGGTGGCTCATGGCTATAGTCCCACCTACTTGGGAAGCTGAGACAGGAGAATCGCTGGAACCTGGGAGGTAGAGGCTGCAGTGAGCCAAGATCGTGCCACTGCACTCCAGCCTGGGCAAGACAGAGCAAGACTCTGTCTCAAAAAAAAAAAAAAATGCATATACATTTAGTATCATTAAGTCTTCTTGATGAGTTGACCCTTTTATCATTATGAAATGTCTCTCTTTTTTTTCTTGTAATACCTTTTGTCTTGAATTCTGCTTTATCTCTGCTATCACTGTAACCACTCCAGGCTTCTTATGCCTACTGTTTGCTAGTACGTGGTTTTTCCAGTTCTTTCTTCTCAAGCTATATGTGTTTTCATATTTTAAGTAGATCTCTTGTCAACAGCATATAATTATATCTTAATTTTTTCTTTATTCTGACAGTCTGTGTCTTTTAATTGGTTAGTCCATTTATATTTAATGCACTTATTGATATGATTGAATTTAGGGATACAGACATTTTACTTTTTTTCCCTCTGTTCATCTTTTCTGTATTATTTTGGATTAATTAAATATTTTTTAGAGTTCTGTTTTAATTTATTTTTTAGTTATACCTCTTTGCTTTTTTTTTTTTTTCTTCCAGTTGTTGCCCTGGGAATTATAATATGCATCCTTAACTTTTCATAGGCTACTTAAGAGTTCATATGATATCACTTTATGTGAAATTTAAGAACCTTATAATGGTATAAGTCCATTTTTCTACCCCACTGCCCCTGCCCTTATTCTTTATGCTGTAGTTGTCATTTGTAGTCCATGTATGTATGTTATAAATCCAACAAAACAGTAATACTTGATTTAAATAGTCATATGTATTTTAAAGAAATTAAGAAGCAAACAATCTTGATGCTTATCCAAATATTTATCATTTCTGAGTGTTTTTCTTTCCTTCCTGCAGATCCTTCTTCTATCTGGTATATCCTTCAGACCAAAGGCCCTCGTTTAGAATTTTTGTACTGAGGATCTGTTAGCTAGGAATTCTGTTCATTTTTCTTTACGAATATGTCTTTACATTGCTTTCATTCTTGAAAGATATTTTTGCTGGAATAAAATTTTGGATTGACAGTTTTCTTTTTTTTTTCCACTAGTAGTTGTTATCTAGTCTTCTTTTTTTTTTCCTTCTCTGATGAGAAGTGGGTAGCAATTTGTGTTGTTCCCTGGGATATAATTTGTTGTTTTTCTCTTCCTCCTTTCAAGATATGTTTTCATAATCTTTAGTTCTTAGTGTTTTTTTTTGTTTTTTGTTTTTTTTTTTTGAGACGGAGTCTGGCTCTGTCACCCAGGCTGGAGTGCAGTGGCCGGATCTCAGCTCACTGCAAGCTCCGCCTCCCGGGTTCACGCCATTCTCCTGCCTCAGCCTCCCGAGTAGCTGGGACTACAGGCGCCCGCCACCTCGCCCGGCTAGTTTTTTGTATTTTTTTAGTAGAGACGGGGTTTCACCGGGTTAGCCAGGATGGTCTCGATCTCCTGACCTCGTGATCCGCCCGCCTCGGCCTCCCACAGTGCTGGGATCACAGGCGTGAGCCCCCGCGCCCGGCCGGGTTCTCAGTGTCTTGATTAGATGTGGTTTCCTTTGTCTTTGTCTTCCTCGGTACTTCTTGAAACTGTCAACTGAAATCTTTCACTGTGTTTGGGAAGTTTTTCTGACACTATTTTGTTAAATATTTTTCTGTTCCTTTTTCTTACGGAGCTCCAGTATATGTACATTATCTTTTTAAATATTTTTTCAGGTCACCGGGCTCTGTTTTTCTGTTTTTGTTTTTCCAATACTTTTTCCTTCTCTTCTACAGATTAATTTCTGTTGATCTTTCAGACTTTTTCACTATTTCTTCTGTCTTGTTCAATTTTCTGTAAGCCAACCCAGTGACATTTAAAAAAATTCAGATATCAAGATTTTCAGTTCTGAAATACCCTTTTGTTTCTTTTTTATAGTTTTTAGTACTCTATATTTTCTGTTGGTTCCTTACAAGCATATTTTTCTTTACGCTCTTGAGCTTAGTCAGTTTCTATAGCTGCTTTAAAGTCTGATAATTATCACATCTGTGTGCCACAGAATGAGACTCTTAGGCCTTTAAAAGGCCTTTGATGTAAATAAACTCATGTCTAAACGAACAACAACAACAAAATTGTAACATCTGGGTCATGGCAGGATCTGTGTTCATTTGATTGCCTTTTCTTTGCAGTTTGAGTCACACTTCTGTTTCTTTGAGTATCTACTAATTGAAGATTGTATAGTGGATTATATGTTGTAGAGATTCCAGATTCTATTAATAGTCTTCCAAAAAGTGTTGAATATTTTGTTTTAACTGATGGTTAACTCGGTCGCATTCAAACACCAAACTCGTATCTGCTTCGTAACGTGGGCAGCAACTTTAGCTGCTCTGTTCTATCTGGTTGTTCTGCCCCACTTCTGTTTAACTCAGTGATCAGCCAGAGATTTAGAAAGATTTTATATGTAGAATTTAGGGCTCTCGACTCTTTGCTTTCTCCATTTCAGGATTTCCCCCCTTGGTTTCCAGCTCTGGTTCTTCAAGCCAGTGTGATTATGGGTAATTTTCACCACCACTTATCACAGCAGCTAAGACCTTGCTTCAGGGTAACAGTGGTAAATAGAACCAGGAAGTTCACCCAGGGCTGTTCCCTGCTTCCACATGTTTGTGTTCTTCTCTTCAGGTTTTGCCTGCTTCGTTTTGGTCATTCTTCAGTGCTTTAAGTAGTCGTGCCTTTTATTTTATCCAGAGTTCATAGTTAACTACAAGAGAGCTGGTCTGAGAGGAGCTACTGTGCACCTGCTGGAAGGACAGCCAGCACTGGGCTATTAACCCAACTCTTTGAAGTATATCTTTTTAGTATTAAGTTTTCCATCCCATGAATGTGGTATATATCCTGACATTTATTACGCTTTCTTTACTTTCTCTCAATTTCTTTTTATACTGTTTTGGGTATAATTTTGTATAACATTTCTGAGATTTATTCCTCATTGGTGTTTTTAGATGCTTTTTCATTTTCTGTTTTTTTGTTGTTATTGTTGTTTTGTTTTTTTGAGATGGAATCTTGCTCTGTTGCTTAGGCTGGAGTACAGTGGTGTGATCTCTGCTCACTGCAACCTCCACCTCCCTGGTTCAAGCCGTTCTCTTCTTTCAGCTTCCCAAGTGGCTGGGATTATAGGCACACACCACCATGTCTGGAAAATTTTTGTACTTTTAGTAGAGACAGGGTTTCACCATGTTGTCCAGGCTGGTCTTGAACTCCTGACCTCAGGTGATCTGCCTGCCTTGGCCTCCCAAAGTGCTGGGATTACAGGCGTGAGCCACCACGCCCGGCCCATTTTCTGTTTCTTGCTAATATACAGAAGTAGAGCAAGTTTTTGAAATATTGACTTTGTGGTAAGGCATGGTGGCTCCTGGCTGTAATCCCAGAACTTTGCGAGGTAGAGGCAGGCAGATTGCTTGAGTTCAGGAGTTGGAGACCAGCCTGGGTAACATGGCAAAACCCCTTCTCTACAAAAAATACAAAAGAAATTAGCTGGGGTGGGGGTGGTGTATGCCTGTAGTCCCAGCTACTCAGGAGGCTGAGGTAGGAGGGTTGCTTGAGCCTGGGAGGTCAAGCCTGCAGTGAGCCAACATCACACCACTGCACTCCAGCCTGGGTGCCAGAGCATGACTCTGTCTCAAAAAAAAATTGTTTTTAATGAAAAAAACTTATAGCAACCTTGCTAAACTCACTCATTAATTCTAATAATTTATCTGTAGATTTTTTAAAATTTCTAGGTACATAATTATATCATCTGAGAATAATGACAGATTTCATTTTTTCTTTTCAGTTGTTACAGTTTTTACTTTTCTTTTCTTTCTTGCTCTGTTTAGGCTCTCTGGTACCTGTATCAAGCAGGTGTCCTTGTCTTGTTCCCAATCTCAGTGGGAGAGTTTTTAGTATTTCATCATCAAGTATGATGTTTGTTTAGGTATTTTGCAGATAGTCTTTATCAGATTAATAAAGTTCCCTTCCTAGAAGTTTTTCTTTCTTTTTTTTTTTTTTTTTGAGACAGAGTCTAGCTCTGCCGCCCA
>NW_012119510.1:892350-935081 GCF_000951035.1 Colobus angolensis palliatus
GGATGGTCTTGATCTCCTTACCTCGTGATCCGCCCGTCTCGGCCTCCCAAAGTGCTGGGATTACAGGCTTCAGCCACCGCGCCCGGCCTAGCATTTATATTTTTAAAAAGCAACACATTAGTTACCTGCCATGAGAAACCTAGAGGTTGATTTGCATACCACGTATAAAATAGGGGTTATAAAAGGTGCAGCATCATTTTTCCAGTTCCCTGTGGTAGAAGTCATTTTGATAAGGTGTCAGTCAGCTTGTGGGGTGGATTATGAGCAGTTTGGGGGTACTCTTTGCATAGTTGATCTTAGAGCACCTTCTATATCCGCCCAGGGAAAGACATTGTCATTACTGCCATTCCATTTTACATGCTGGAAAAGAGGTAATCAAATCCATTATTTGTGATGCAGATTCATCTGTTTGACATTGATGTTCCTGGAAAAATTACATTTCAAGAATCTGAAACGTTGAGTGCGGGTGATAGTTTCTCCACATTTGATACTCGTATGTACCAGATAAGTTTGCCTCTTTAGCAATCTCAGTAGAAGACAATCAGGTATTTATTTCTTTTTTGTCTCTCTCCAATTTCTTCACATAACCTAACTGAAAGACCACAAGTGAGAAAGGCAGAGAATTATCACAGATCTAGAAAGTTCGGGCTTATTTGAGAACTAAGGATTTGACACGATTTTGCCCTTTGATCTGATTGTAGCCTCCTGTTATGGCTTCCAGAGTATACCTAGTAGGCCATGGTTGAGTACCTCCCATCTAGATAATAAGCATTCAGTTAGAATGCATTTCTCATCTTTACTCTGCTGATGTAAATGATGTCTTTATGAGATGAAGTCCAAGTAGGAATGAGCTCGTACATTGTCTCTGTCCTCAGGTCCTATGTTAATTTATCCCTGTCAGTGTTTTGTGATCATTAAGTCATGGAGGAGTTCCTCTGCCACACCATGCTGTAGGGAGTTAACTCTTCACGTGTGCATTTTCTGTTTGGAAACAGCTTACTGCAGAGTGGGTCTGGGCATCTGCTACGACATGCGGTTTGCAGAGCTTGCACAAATCTACGCACAGAGAGGTGAGGCAGTGCAACAGCTGTGTTACGTGGGTGCTTGGAGGCTTGGTTCTAGGCTGGTCTATGTGGGATCCTTTGTCAATAAAAGGTGGGAGAGGGCTCTTTAGTCTCTCCATCACCAGCCCTTTCACCCCCATGAGGCTTCCCAGACTTTTGCTGCATGTGGATAACAGGGTTTTTCAGGGATTGTAATTAAACACATCATGTAAGGTAGGAGCTATGCTCATAAAGGTCTGGTCTACCCTTGAGTCCTTCTTGTTACTTGTATTCGGAGAGTCACTGGAAGCCCAGTAGAAATGAAGTGGATTTCACCACTCAGTACCCCTAGACACTGGGTAGAGTGGAAATATAGTCTGTGATATTTTGGTCCAGACGAGGAGAGATGTGCCAGTATCTGGGAAGAGCCAGTTCAAAAGATGTGGGTTCTAGTTCCAACTCTTCCCTTTAATTGGCACAGTGCTTTGCTTAAATGATTTAACCTCTAGAGCAGTGTGGTTCTCAATTTAGTCATAGGAATGATATGAGGATTAAGAAGAGAGAACCTATAAAGCCCCTCGTGTGGTACTCAACAAATATCAGCATCCGTATTACTAGACTGCTTGAAGCTACTTCCAAATAGACTGTCACTTAACCAAGTGAAGTGGGTGGAAATGGTTTGACTGCCTGCTCAGAAGGTGGAGGTGCATGGGCTCTGGGGTCAGTAGTCTCTGTTGAGCCATATATCAATAAGCATTAGGGCAACTACCCTGCCCCTAATTTCAGTTGAAAAGAATTACAAAAAGTGGTCATTGGCCATGTGGAGCTGACATATGGAGCTGAGAGAAATTTGTTTTTTTCTTTCTGTTTTGTTTTTGTTTTTTTTTTTGGAGACAGAGTTTAGCTCTTGTCGCCCAGGCTGGAGTACAATGGTGTGATCTCGACTCACTGCAACTTCCACCTCCCAGGTGATGCACCCACCTGGCCATAATTTCGAGGCCAGACTGGTCTCGAATTCCTGACTTCAGGTGTATACTCGCCTCGGCCTCCCAGAGTGCTGGGATTACAGGCGTGAGCCACTGTGCCCGGCCAGAGCTGAGAGAAATGTGAATGACAGTTCTCTACCTTATTTTTGTTTGTTGTGAGGCAGGGTCTCACTGTCACCCAGGCTAGAGTGCAGGTGTGATCCTGGCTCACTGAAGCCTTGGTCTCCTTGGCTGAAGTGATCCTCCCACCTCAGCCACCCAAGTAGCTGGGACTCCAGGCACATGCCACCACACTGGCTAATTTTTAAATTTTTTTTAGAGATGGGGTCTCTATGTTGCCCAGGCTTTCTGTACTTTTTTTTTAAGTGAAGTTGATGCCGGTGGGCTAGTGGAGGCCCCCAAACACCAGTGGGACCTTGACCCCAGCCATGTCCATGCTGTTGACATTATTGCAAGAAGGAATTCAAGGATGAGTCAGAAAAGAGTGAAAGTATGGAGATTTACTGCAAAGTGAAAAGTACACACTCAAGAAAGGGAGTGTGTGTGTACTCAAGAGAGTCGTGCACAAGGAGGTTTGGGCCATCTACCTTTATGGGTTCCCCCCCCTCTTTTTTTTTTTTGAGAAAGAGTCTCAGCCTTTTGCCCAGGCTGGAGTGCAGTGGTGCGCTCTTGGCTCGCTACAACTTCTGCTTCACAGATTCAAGCAATCTCCTGCCTCAACCTCCCCAGTAGCTGGGATTACAGGTGCTCGCCACCACGCCGGGCTAGTTTTTTGTATTTTTAGTAGAGTATTTTTAGTATTTTTGTATTTTCATCATGTTGGCCAGACTGGTCTTGAACTGCTGACCTCAGGTGATTTACCTGCCTCAGCCTCCCAAAGCACTGGGATTACAGGCGTGGGCCACTGCACCCGCCACCTTTATGGGTTTCTTTACCAAGGGGTGAAATATTCATGAAGCTTCCTAGAAAAAGGTGGAGATTTTTTGGAATTGTGGTGCCACTCATATTTTCCACCAAATACGGGTGTTCCAGAAACTATCATGGCACTGGTGGGTGTGTGATTTAGTGTGTTAATGAGCTTATAATGAGGATAATGAGGTCCTAGGTGAAACCTAGGTCAAATCCAGCACCATATTGAGTCCACTGGGTCTTAGCCCTGGTTTCTCAGGGTCTTAGCCCCTAGCTTATACAGCTATTGTCAACAGTTTCTTTTTGCTAGTCATATGAAACTGCTGCCTAGAATTTTCTGTTCTCTTGCAACCATCCTGTATTATTTCTGTCTCAAGGTCACATGTGATTTTGGTCATCAATACCACTTTTCTTGTGTGTCCATATGTGTGTGACTTACATGTTTGTATTAAAGGAATTCAGAGCCATATCTTAATTGCTGCTGGTACTGTCTGACTTGGCTGACATCTTTTTGTGTTTGGGAAAGTTTGAGTTCAGTCCCTGCTGGCTAAGAACGGTGGGGAGGACTGGTGGTGCTGGGTGCTCACTGCATCCACTGTTCTTTGACTTTTCTCTCCCCAAGGCTGCCAGCTGTTGGTATATCCAGGAGCTTTTAATCTGACCACTGGACCAGCCCACTGGGAGTTGCTTCAGCGAAGCCGGTAAGAAAGGAACCATATATTCAAGCCTCTCAGTATGTCCTCTTTGTAGAAAGATTTCCGGTTGGGTGGAGGTACCAGCCTTCCTGATGTGGATTCTGCCCCTGACTCAGGATGCCCTTGTATCCAAATGCAGTTGGAAAGCATGAAGCTGTAAGGAGGACTTCTACTGCTGCGCACTTTCTCCTCAGAAGCCACAGTACCAACCTCATGGATTTTGGAAACTGTACTTTTTTTTTTTTTTTAAGAGATGGGGTCTTACCATTGCCCAGGCTGGAGTGCAGTGGTATAATCATAGCTCATTACAGCCTTGAAATCCTGGGCTCAAGAGATCCTCCTGCCTCAGCCTCCTGAGTAGCTGGGACTACAAGCATGCGCCACCATGCCTCGCTAATTTTTTATTTTTTGTAGATATAGAGCCTCACTCTGTTGACCAAGCTGGTCTCAATCTCCTGGCCTCAAGTGATCTTCCCACCTCAGCCTCTCAAAGTGCTGGGATTACAGGCGTGAGCCCTAAGCCCTGCCAAAACTGTGGTTTTGCCATTTCAATATTCAGTGTGTTAGATGGGTAGTGATTTCATTTTTCTGTGATTAGATGTGGATTGTTCCCTCTTAAGTCAGTTCCAGCAACTTTTACAGAGACATTGAGACCCACGGAGCTTATGTCTTCAGAGCCCCAGAAGCCAGTGAAAAGGCAGGGATTAGTTTAGCTTGACCTAGGGAGAGATCTGTGGTCTGTACCCAGCTGATTCTATGCCATTCAGATCAGGATGCTTATCCTACCCCCTCCTTCACACCGTCCTACTAGTCCTGACGGTACTGTGCCAAGAAACTCACTAGAAGCTCTTGTTCTTCTAACCTGTAACTCTAGGGCTTTGCACAAGCATCTTTGGCAGGTCACAGGTGCCTTTCCTTAGTCTTCTAAGGCTGAGAGGTGGTAAAGGGCAAATAGCATAGGTGGACGTCAGATGGAAGGGAAAATGAGTGTGACTGTGTGTGTGAGTGTGTCTGTCTGTAAAGTGCTCTACAGCCCATGAAATGCTGGTCAGAGATGATGGTTTTCCTTAGAAGTTTTAAAAGTTGAAGTAATACAAAAAAGTGTACTAATTTTAAGCATATAGGTTGGTAAAGTTTTGTGTGTTCACCTGCCACCAAGATGAACATACAGAACATTTCCAGCCCCCGAGGATGCTCCCTTTTCTGCCCCTTTCTAGTCAGTACTCTTCCCTCTGCCTAGAGGTAACCGCTATTCTCACTTCTAGAGATGGTGGTAATTTTTCATGGAAAGGAAAGAGGTTTTAGCTGGTTGCATGGTGGAAGATGGGGGTAGGGGTATAAGATGCCATGAGTATTAATGAAGGTACAGTTTTGTCAAAAGAAAGAAACGTTTCTGGGATACTGAGATGACCTAACATGGGTCCATGAAGTCTAGAGGGCTCCCGGGTGAGGTGGTTTGATGTACCTGGACTGCGGGCTGCCATTTTTGTTCTATTTGAGGTGGTGGGACTGCCACCATGGGCACAGAAGCACCATGCGGCCTGCAAGGTGTATTGCTCTCATGAGGCCACTCCCGTTCTCTCCAGCCACCTTCACTTGCTTTAACCAGAGAAGCTCTTCTGTTAGCTTACAGCGGGTATCTCAGCAGCGGCACTGTTGACATTTAGGTGTGTAATTCTTTGGGGGCTATCCTGTGCACGGTAGGATGTTTGCAGCGTCCCCGGTCTCTGCCTACTCGATGTCAGTAGCATCTCCTTAGTCATGACAGTCAGGAAGATCTCCAGACGTCAAATTTGGTGGACAACATTGCTCCTTGTTGAGAACCACTGGCTTATGCAGTAAGGTTAACTTTTTAAAGAGAAGGTTCCATGGCTCTGGCTTCCTTCTATATCTGAGTTAGCCGGAACTGTCCTATTTTTTAAAAGAAGGATCTATCTACTTGGGTTAGAAAAATGTCAGATTTATAATGTATGATTTACCTCTTCCCTGTCTGTTGACTACAGGGCTGTTGATAATCAGGTGTATGTGGCCACAGCCTCTCCTGCCCGGGATGACAAAGCCGCCTATGTTGCCTGGGGACACAGCACCGTGGTGAACCCTTGGTGAGTGAGGCTAAGTGAGAATAAGCTCAGTCGGAGCTTCAGAGATGGCTCGTTGGCAGATGGGTTTTCCGGTTCCTGAGCAGCCAGGCGCCCACCTCTCATTCCCATTTCCCCACATATCCTGCCAGCGTTCTGTCTGCCTCTGTGAGAGGAGCTTCCACTTGAAAACCGTGTGGAAAGAAATCCCCCTGCTCTCATGATCAAGCACTTGGCCTTAGCCCTCTTCTGAGCTTCTGGTGACCTCCATTGTCAGTCATACTTGGATCCCATGGGGAAACAAGGCAGCAGTGACAGGCAGGTTGTAGTAAGAGACTGACATTTTTGGTTAAAATTTAAGTTGGCTGGCTAGTCCCAGGGTAGGAATGAGTTACAGGGTGAGGACTTTGCTCCCCGTATAATGACCAGAGGAGCAGTAAGGATGGGTTCAGTAAGTGAAACTATGACCCTCTCCCCTACAAAAGGGAGAAGCATTTTATTACTCAGTGGAGCCAGCACATAAGCCTGCCCAGACGCCAGTACAGACATACGCTCACGGGCCTTCCTTACGGTCTACATTTGTGCAGTTTACGCCCAGACGCAAGTACAGACATGCGCTCACGGGCCTTCCTTACGGTCTACATTTGTACAGTTTACATCGCACTTGCACACACACGGTCTCAACTTGAACTCTCGGGAACTTGTTCTTATCAAGCCCAGTTTATAGATGGTAGAATTACAGAGATGAAGTGGCTAGAAATAGTGTTTGAATCCAGGACATCTGCCTTCAGAACTTGGATGTGTTCCACACCAGTTCTCCGTACGAAAGCACGCACACACTGGCATGTATGTCTACGTTTCAGGATGAGTATACCAGTAACAAGACAGAAGAGTTAAATATTGCTGTGGGGTTTCTGAGGGCTTCTCTCTTCTGCCTTTATAGGTAGGGCTCAGCTCAATGTGTGCGGTGGGGAGGCCTTGGAAGGTATGACTTGTGTGAGATTCCGGTTGGCCTCCTGCACATTCAGCTTGAGGAGGGACACTGAAGGACTTAAGTTGCCTTGAAAATTTTCTTGAACTTGCATCAAATTCCACTGTCCAGAGATCTTTGAAGGCCAGGGCAAATGGGGAAGAATCAGAAAATAATTCAGTTACGTATCATAAATGGTGGTGCTTGTAGCTCATTTGTGCCAAAAGTCTGTTTGTGGCTATCTGGTAAACAGAATCAGTTATTACATCAGATTATTTTGGAGAAGCTTCATTTCTCTAGATAAGGGTTTGAACCCTTGCTCTGGGCCAAGAGACTAAGCAGTGGAGCCAGTTTCTTTTCTTTTCTTTTTTTTGAGATGGAGTTTCACTCTGTCGCCCAGGCTGGAGTGCAGTGGTGCGATCTCAGCTCGCTGCTGCAACCTCTGCCTCCCGGGTTCGAGCCATTCTCCTGCCTCAGCCTCCGAGTAGCTGAGATTACAGGTGCACACCACCATGCCCAGCTAATTTTTGTATTTTTAGTACTGATGGGGTCTCGCTTTGTTGGCCAGGCTGGTCTCGAACTCCTGACCTCAAGCGATCCACCCACCTTGGCCTCCCAAAGTGCTGGGATTATAGGCATGAGCCACCGCACCCTTCCTGGAGATAGTTTTACAGCTCAGCCTTACCCTGGATTTATGAAGGAGTGTGGCTGTTCCCTAGTGCAGGGCACCTGCCAGTGTGAGGTTACCCTCCATCCCCCACACCACTTCTACCCAGTGTTCAGAGGTTGAACTCTTTTCCCTCAAATCTGAAACTGAAGCCCATTAACAGGGGTTCAGGCATCACAGCCACCAGGGCACAGACCCCAGCAGATCTGGGTTCCTGCCTAGGCCCAGCTTCATCACTCTCACGTAGGGTAGCAGCCCAGGCAGGTATGAAGACAGGTCTGGACTGCTCTTGTAAAGGGGTCCACTGAAATGCACTCATGAGGGCATGAGATGGAGCTTCCTGTTGGTTGTAGGTAGCTCTATTCCCAGATCTTTATAATCATCAGATAACCACCATCTTCTAGTGGTTTGCAATTTATGAAACATGATCCACAATTTTATCACTAAGCCCTCACAGAGCTTATTTCCACTTTATAGATTAGGAAATGGAGATCTAAAATACCTTGCCATAAGGTCACCGAGTTACCTAAATGATAGGACAGAAATCTGTACCACTACCTTCTTGTTTTCAATCTCATACTTTTCCCTTTGGCCTGTGAGCTTGGGAGGAAAAAACAGACCTTGAATATCACCAAACATCAGTGAATCCACTCATTCTCTTCTGCATCTTTTTCAGGGGGGAGGTCCTAGCCAAAGCTGGCACAGAAGAAGCAATCGTGTATTCAGACATAGGTAAGATTTTCCCAGATATGGTTTAGGTCTCTGATGTCCCCATTGTTCTGAGGCCAGACTCCATAGCTGGGAAGTCCCTGTCATTTGTAGGGGTTCCTTTATGCCCCTCCTCATTGATCTCTGAGGATATTCTAGGGTCTGGTTCTCTGGCCAAGCCCTGGGGAGTGTATCAGCTTGAGTTTTCTTGGTTTGGCTTGAAATGATGCCAGGCCATCTGTGCACCTAGATAAGACCTATGTTACTAAGCTACTTACTAAGACTCTGGTGGTTTATACAGTGTAGGGAAGAAATCACCTCGGTTAGTGAGGAGTTGCAAATTATTAATAGTGTACTTTCCTGTTTTTTGCAGACCTGAAGAAGCTGGCTGAAATACGCCAGCAAATCCCCGTTTTTAGACAGAAGCGAGCAGACCTCTATGCTGTGGAGATGAAAAAGCCCTAAAGTTTATGTTTCTAATGTGTCACAGAACAGGAAGATACGATTCTACAACATAATCAACTCCCTATTAAATTCTTTCATGAAGTTTTTTTTTTTTTTTTTTTTTTTTGGAAATTCAGCCTTGTCCTTCCTAGGTTCTCTATTGAGATGAGAAAGCCTCATTATGCTGACATTTTCCACACCACATTAAATCGTTAAAAAGGATGCAGCCTGGAACTAGAGAGCAGAAAGTTGGGCTGGTTCTGAAGCTTCTTCCATACTGAAGTTGCCTCCAAGCAGTTTGTGAAAGTATCAGATCTTGGTATCCTGGTGATTGAGTCACCTAATATAAATATATTTGTGTCATGAACCTCTTATCCCATTGCTGGAGTTGGAATCTCCATCATCTAGAAAACGTGGTCTGGTGCTATTCTTTTCCAAGCAGTACCTTGAAGTTCCATTTTTGGTTCATGAGTAGCTATAGGACGCAAGGTGATACATCTTTGGTGTTTGCCAGAGAAGTTCGCAGCCCCACGCCTCTTACCAGCCTTTTGGCTCTTCAAATTTAAAAAGGAGCTGCTCATTCAACCCCAGGCCCCCCTGGTCTTGCAGGAAGGACTGGGTCAGCAAAGAGCCCCATGGGAGAATGGCAGTGGTGCCATTAGTGAAGGCAATTTAGTATGAATCTCTGCAAAAGATTTTTTTGATAGTGTTGTGTGTCTGAAAGTTCCATTATTTTTCTTTTTTCTTTTTCCCCAGTAACACTTTCTAGCTCCACAGATAAACAATCACTGAACCTAGTAGTTCTTAGACAGTTTGGTTTGAGAATCCTTTTGTGGTTAAAAATTAGGGACTGAGCCAAGCGCAGTAGCATGCGCCTGTAGTCCTATCTACATTGGAGGCTGAGGCAGGAGGATCCCTTGAGTCCACAAGTTTGAGGTCAGCCAGAGACTCACTCTCTCTCTCTCTGTCTCTCTCTCTATATATATATGGAAATATATATATTTATATATATACTTCTGGAAAACAACACTGTGTACTAAGAACAAGAGAAAGACAAATGACTTTTTTAAATTCAGTTTTTAATTTACAATTGATGCATAATTTTACTTTAAAAAAATAAGTGTGCAATTTGGTAAACTTTGACATATACAGCTATAAACCACTCCAATCAAGATAACATATTTACCACACCCAGAAGTCTCCATGTGCTCTATTATAATCCCTCTGGCTAGTCCTCTGTCAATCACTGATAAATTTTATTACTATAGATTAGCTTGCATTTTCTAAAATTCTGTAAAAATGAAATCATGCCATTTGTGCTTTTTCTGTCTTCTCTCAAAATTACTTCTTTCACTCAAAATTACATACTCTGTACTGTATGTCTTCTTTCACTCAAAATTACTTACTTTCACTCAAAATTACTTCTTTCATTTTTAGACAGAAGCAATCAGACCTCAAAATTACTTGGAGATTCATCTGGTGTGTGCATTAGTAATTCATAATTCATTCCTTTTTTATTGCTGAGTAGTATACGATTTGTTTATCCGTTTACCTGCTGTTAGAGATTTGGGCTATTTCCAGATTTTGGCTGTTGCAAAAAAGCAACCTCACAGATCCTTTTAAAGGATGTCAGGTGCTTTCAGGTAACCCTAGACTATAGTACCACTGCTCTCTATCCTAGCAGGCACACTGAAATAGTTAAACCTTGCAATAGTGTGAAATCATTTTCTTTTAAAAAAATGTATTTCCTTATTTTTATATATTTTACTCTAGTCTCATGACAAATTACATTTTCTTTTTTAAATAGTCTTACTGTAAAGCCCACATCTGTATAAAAAAAGTGAAAGATCCGGTTGATGTGGATGCGTGGAACCTAGGAGCCTCTCTTGGATTTTCTCTTACTCCCCAAAAAACTTCCTTTCCTCCAAAGAGCTGCTCAGAAGTTTGAAAACCAGTGGACAAGCCATCCTAACTGTCCTGATGCTACAGAAGCAAAGACGCTTTACAGAGATGTAGCATTCCTGTAACAGGTAAGGCAGGTGGATGCTAAAACTCCTTTTTTTTTTTTTTTTTTTGAGACAGAGTCACGATGTTGCCCAGGCTGGAGTGCAGTGGCATGATCTTGGTTCACTGCAACCTCTGCCTCCTGGGTTCAAGCAATTCTCAGGCCTCAGCCTCCTGAGTAGCTGAGACTACAGGCATGTGCCTGTAATTTTTTACAAAATGCCTGGCTAATTTTTGTGTTTTTAGTAGAGATGGGGTTTCACCATGTTGGCCAGTGTGGTCTTGAACTCCTGACCTCAAGTGATCCACCTGCCTTAGCCTCCCAAAATGCTAGGATTACAGGCATGAGCCACCGTGCCCGGCCTAATTTTTGTATTTTTAGTAGAAATGGGGTTTCACCGTGTTGGCCAGTCTGATCTCGAACTCCTGGCCTCAAGTTTTTCACCAGTTTAAGCCTCCCAGTGTTGGGATTACAGGCGTGAGCCACGGCACCCAACCTTTTGTTTTTATGTATTTCATGAAATGAATTGTCCTTTTAGTGGCGTATCAGGTGATCCTGCCTTCTGGTACTCTTGAAAAATACGAAAAAAAACAAATGAAGTAGGCATCTAGTATGTAGCATTTTATTCTTAGAAAATGTGTGGTCACCTGGCCCTGGATTTTACCTTTTTGCAAAGTGATATCTGAATAAAGTGAACACTAGATTCCCACTTGGAGTGGAAGAACATTGCAATTGAGGCCATGGTAAGTTTTAAGTGCCACACCCCTGTACTCTCTGACTTTCTAATGAATTAGATGATGTTTTATTTTTGTTTTTGCATAACACTTTGAAGTCTGCTATCACAAGTTGTGAACCAGTATCTCTTGCAGTTTAATGAATTCACATTTAAGTGAATTCCTCACAGGGTTGATGACCTCTGCTGAAATAGGTCAGGATGTGCAGTTTGTGGTGACAGTTCTACTTGACTTTGACCTAGCTGTTTGAAGCTGAGAGCTCATAGATAATGAGTGTTGCATTGGTTGCAAATGAATAAACAACATTATGGGGTTTTAAATGACCAAGGAGTAGATTGTGACATCGACTGGACTCCTTCCAGATACCAAAAGTCAGGTCTGTGCAAAGTATACCAAGTGAAAAAAAAGTTTCGACAAGAGTTTAGGTTTCACCATAAATGTTCTGCTCTATTGGCACTGGTTTTAAGTCTGTTGTGCTACTTTTCAGGCACTGCTGTGTAAGTTTTGGTGGTGCGTGGTACAGTGAAGCCAGGAGGGATAGAAAGGGAAATGACGCGTGTGCTCTAGGCTAAATAGGTGCTCTTCCTTATGCCTCCTGACCACCTGTGTGTGACAGTTTCACATTTCCTATCAAATCACCTTCATTCATTTCTACTTGTGAATGAAGTTTGGAGACTAAGAAAAAACCAGCTGTTGGAAGAGAAAGCACTTTAGGATAAAATGGTCTTGTTAAAATCACCAAGGAATAAGTTCAGCCCCTGCTGTACAAATAACCAAAACACATACATACAAAGATAGTGCTTCTTGTTCAATGATTTACTTCACAGTTGATTCATAATCAAATGAACAAGAATCTGCAAGAATAGAACATGGTGGGCAGGGCCCAGGAATTCCAAATGTCATCCTAGCTCTTCCTGAAGCATATTGAATCCTCCAAGTATATCCCATTGTGCTAACTAGGCTTTAAGTCTTTTGTCTGTAGATTCATTCTCAAAGTTTCTCCCTCAGAACAAAGAGCATGCCATCCTCTAAACTACTCTCTCTGATTTTTTTCACCCAATTTCTTAGTTTCTTTCAGTTGCTTTTCAGACCCCTGCAGCCAGATTCTACCCTCATCTTTCCAGTGACACTCCTGTGGCAGATTACTAAAGACCAATTTGTAGACCTGTCCACGTGGCCTCTCAAACTCAACACCGTGGATGGGACGTTGTTCATACTGCCTCTCTGACCACTTAACATTGTCCCGTAGATGTCAAAGGTCCTTATATTAATAGTTTTATTTTTAGCTCCTTTATGTTTTACATTTTGTCCTGAGTCATCTCAGCTACATGCATGGCCTTAAATATACGCTGATAATTCTCGTTCACGTAGCTCTCCTGCTGGCTCTTCCCCACTCGTTTAAGAACAACTTCACTTTGCTGGACTCCACCTTGAGTGTCTCATTTTCATCTCACGCTCATGCTGTGCTCACACTCATGCTGTACCTTTACTTAGATTTGTTGTGGTGGTTTTTTCCCCACAATCTGGAAAGCTCCTTACCTAAATCCTATTTATTCCTTAATGCTTAGCACAATTTATTACTCTTGTTTCCATGGCACACTGTACTTCTGTTTTACAGACTACCTTCCTCTGAAGCATATGGCGGGTTCACTTACTATCCAGCCCACCACAGCTCAGTTTTTGGGCTCCTCTGTGTTCATCTTTTTATGGCTAACCCTCACCGTCATGAGTGCTTAGTAAATGCTGAGTTGGGATGAATTTATTCCTACAGGTTGCACTTGTTCTCTCGCCAAGTTTTCTGGCCAAATAATTCTGGAATGATTTCCTTACCTTAAGGGAGTCTGATCTGGGAAGAGCCTGGGACGTGATGTAACTTCATAGGCTGTAGAGCTGAATATTCATTTACTTAAGATCTTAGCTCCGTTAGAAAGCAGTGTTGATTCCGAGGCCGGGCACGGTGGCTCACGCCTGTAATCCCAGCACTTTGGGAGGCCGAGACGGGCAGATCACTTAAAGTTAGGAGTTCGAGACCAGCCTGGCCAACATGGCAAAACCCCATCTCTACTAAAAATACAAAAAATTAGCCAGGTGTGGTGGCGCATGCCTGTAATCCCAGCTACTCGGGAGGGCAAGGCAGGCGGAGGTTACGGTGAGCCACTGTACTCCAGCCTGGCCAACAGAGTTAAACAAACTGTCTCTCAAAAAAAAAAAAAGCAGCGTTGATTTAGAGCTACGGTCACCTGATGCTCAGGCCAGTAGTATTTCTCCCTGCACCATGCTCTTGTCCACGGCAGACACTGTAATGCTCTACACTGGTGAAAAACTAAGCTTGAGATGCATAAAAGAACACGTAGAGATGGGGAGTCAGTTCTCCATACATTTGGTGAGTAGAGGCATTGGTGTTTTGTTCCAAACTGTCCAATCGAGAATGTTCGTATAATGACCGCTTTGGAAGACTGTCACATTTCCTATCAAATTACCTTCATTCATTTCTACTTGTGAATGAAGTTTGGAGACTAAGAAAAAGCCAGCTGTTGGAAGAGAAAGCACTGTCTTCCTCTGGAGCATAGGACAGGTTTGTTTACTATCCAATACAATAAAAAAAGCGTTTCCCTCTGATGCGAAACTCAGGTCAGTTTGCTTGTGGCCTCATTAGATTTGGGCTGTGGCGCAAACCCACTGCATGTGCAGTATCCACCTAGATCGCCCCGTGTTGCTCCCATGGGATCTGGGGCTCAAGCTCATGTTGCATGCTATGTTCTAAATAATTAAGTCTATTTTCTGACCCAGGAGTCATTCTCCTTTAGCATACTCAAAGGAATTCCTTTAAACTATTTATCTGCTTGTACACAATAGCCAAAGGAATATTCCTTTCTATGGCTGATGTAATAAACTATCACAAATTTAGTGGCTGAAAAAAAGTTATTCTCTTACACTTTTGGAGTCCAAATTCATGGGGCCAAAATGAAGGTGTTGGTAGAGCTGTGCTCTGCTCTAGGGCAGGGTCCGTTTCTTGCCTTTTCCAGTTTCTGGTAGTTGCCAACATTATTTGGCTTGTGGCCACATCACTCTAGGCTCTGCCTCTGTGGCAACACTGCCACTTCCTCTTCTGTCTGAAACCTTCCTCTTATGTAGACATTTGTGACTGCATTTTAAGGTCACCAGATCATGCAAGATAATCTCCCCTGCTCAAGACCCTTCATCACATCTGCAAAGCCCATTTTTTGCCAACTAAAGTAACATTCACACATTGCAGGGATAAGGATGTGGCTATCTTTTGGGGAATCATTACTCATCCGATCAGCATGGTAAAGCTTGCAAGTAAATTAAAATTTTGTCACTTTGTTCACAAATCAATTTAGCAGAAGATGGGAATAGGACTAATTATAACCCGTATCCCCACAACTCCTAAGTTATTTCCTTATAAATACAAATCCCATACAGGACAGTCTTGGGTAATTATTATTCTATACTCATAAGTTTCCTGGTTTGGTTAGATTATATTGTCCCTCTGTTTATAGTCTTACGGTAACAATTAGTTGACTTCCACAGGTCCAAACTGCTATTTAAACTGAAATTTGAGTTCCCAGAGGGCAGAAAGTTCTGTTTGAATTATTTTATAGCCAAAGTTGCTTTTTATTGTTTTGGGATGCATTCTCTACTTATACCACAATTTTCAAGGATGATTATTTCAGGTAGGCTTTCTGAGAGACTCCACGTGGTTGACAACTATGATCAATCCCACTGGTGAAACCAGATTCGAAATAAACTTATCTGCAGGGTCCATGTCTGATTGGCAACCTTCCAGGCTGCTGTCCATGTATGGGTAAGGTAGAGGCAAAGAATGAAGTAAGTTGGCTCTACCAGCTCTCTGTGGAGCCTTGTTTCACAGTAGGAGGGGTGGATGCTCTCGAGAAACTCCACCATTCATACCAACAAACTTATTTTGCTTCATATACTAACATTTCCAGATATTCCTATTTTCAAAGTTATTTTGAGTTGACAGATTCACTGTGAATTTACCCAATAGCATAATAAATGAATAAACTACCTTTCTTTTTTTTTTTTTTTTGAGACAGAGTCTCACTCTGTCACCCAGGCTGGAGTGCAGGGGCGCGATCTCCGCTCACTGCAACCTCCGCCTCCCAGGTTCAAGCGATTCTTCTGCCTCAGCCTCCTGAGTAGCTGGGACCACAGGCGCCCGCCACCGCGCCCGGCTATTTTTTGTATTTTTAGTAGAGACGGGATTTCACTGTGTTAGTCAGGATGGTCTTGATCTCCTGACCTTGTGATCCGCCCACCTCAGCCTGCCAAAGTGCTGGGATTAAAGGCATGAGCCACTGTGCCCAGCCTAAACTACCTATCTTTCTATTTAAAAAATAGATAGAAGAGCTTGAATGTAATATTTATTTGGTGAATTTACATGTGAGGTCATTTACAAAAGAAAGATACAGACAGATGCAGCTTTCAGTGCAGTTTCAAATATTTTCACAATAGGCAATAGTCCATGAAAATTTGGAATGACAGTATAGAATGGCACATGCTTCAGTTTCCTTTGTGTTCCTCTACCCAACCCCAAGGTGAAAGAAGGGAGAAGAGTAGAAGAAAATGTCAGTGTTAATGTAAATACAGCCATGCAAATAAAAACTTTTTTAAAGTCAGAGATCATTCAGAGATGTAGAACATTTCTGTATTCGGGGCCTATCAGAAGGTGCATAATTTAAAAACAAAATGCAGAGGTCTCAAACTTTCCATCATCCAAATCATCTTGAATTATATTAACTGCACCAACCAATTAGTGGTCTCCCCAATATTTTCCAAAGATTGACTTTGAAAGGGAGTCATTTCTAATAGTTTCTTTAAAAGATAGCATTTGTAGACAAATCTTTTTGGTTTCAACAGAATTAAGCACCCTTAAGGGGTGTAAAAATGCTCCTTTACTCCCAACAGTGTAAACCATAATTATAATTCGTTCTTAAATAAACCTCTCCCCATCCTGAGTATTTCAAAACAAAAGACCGCTGAAGAACACAACCCTTCCCTCACCAGAACAATCTAGCATATAAGCACAAGGATGGTCTATAAATGTGGAAATTCGAAATAAATCTTAAAGTGATTTCTAAGTAAGGAGGCGGAGTAAAGATAAAACACTGCTGTCAGTATCCCTAGTGAAGACCTGGACCTGGGTGGGTAGTTAGTCCTTAGAGATCAAGGTTAGCTCACTACAAAAAAAGCACTCTACATGTCCTCAGCATCTTCAAAAATAAGTGGCTCAAAATTCCTTAAGCACATGTAGCCATAGTTAAAGCACTAAACTTGTTATTTCAGGAAATACTATGCTCTGGCTCCAAGTCTTACATCCTTTTTGACCCTTTAGCCACATTTTCTTCACTAGAAATTTTAAGCTATTTCAATACTCCCATATATCACACTTACTCTACATTTGGGTTATACATACAAGCCATCTGCACTTTGATTTTTAAAAAGTTCTAAAATTTTTTAAAGACATGGGGTCTCACTATATTGCCCAGGGTGGAGTGCAGTGGCTATTCGCAGGTGCAATCATCATGGCACATTACAGCCTCGAGCTTCTGGTCTCAAGCCTCTTGCCTCAGCCTCCCAAGTAGCTGAGACTATAAATAGTATATACAGTGCCACTGTACCCTCTATCCTACACTTTTAAAAGCACACCATTAAATAGTACTAATTATTATAGAAAATAGTTACAGACAATTATAAACACACTTCTGTTTCATCTTACCTCTTTGTCTGGTCCACTCCCCCATCAATACTCAGTCTTCCAGCACACATATCAATCAGAGTATTTTGCATCTGCATAATTTACTGTAAGAAAATCTGCTGTTGTGGACTTTAAGAAGAATGTACATTATCCATTAGAGTGGAAAGGGGCCAAGAGGATTAATAAGTGCCACCAAGTTTCTAAAACTCTGCAGAATCAGAGGCATTGTGCATGCTGACAATGGTTTAAAGGGTCTCTCAATTTTACTTTAATCCCCCATTGAACCTGTTTCTTTCAAAAAAATCAACTGAAAGCGGTTAATTGAATATAAATCTATTTTACAGCATTTACTATGTTAATTTAAAAATCAACATGCTGTAAAATACTTACATTATTCACACATATATATAAAGACGAAATCATCCAGAACATAATCAACTCCCAACCCCCATTTAAAAAAAAAAAATCAACAAATCAGTTTTTATTTGCATGGCCAATTATCACTTGTACTCTTTGCAACTTTATTTAAATATCCCTTTAACATGTTCTAATCTTTTGTTGCACAGGGAATAAAAGCTGCAAGACTGCAAACTTCCTTCAACAGCCACACCCACAACACCTAGACATGAAACAGATGTAACAAGTAACAACACCACAAACAGAAATACTAATTTCCACCATTCAACACAGTTCATGACAGTGTCTTTAGGGTTCAGTTGAAGAGGGGGTAAACTTTTAAAAAGAGGGTCAGTCTGCTTTCCCCCTATTTTATAATGTTGGTGGTTTTAATCCGTATTTCTTTGCAACTTCTGTCTGGGCATGGGCGGCATCGCAAAGTGAATACAGATGGGCCATCTCCATTTCCGATTTGGCCAGGTTAATAGCTTTGTTGAACATGTCAATGGCTTTCTCCATGTTTCCTCTAAAAGAACAAAATTTTTAAGTCTCAGATTCAACAAGCACTTCACAATATTCAATGAAGGTTGTAAGTGATGCTACATGAAGTCTGACCACTAAGTTTCTACTATGATTCTGGTAAAATGCTTCTTTTATAATAAACAAGAGTACCTACCACATTGAAAGCACTCAATGAATGTTAACTACTATTACAAATATTATGTGCTTACATTATATCTCTTGTATTCTGTGTTTACTGATAAGAACAGTGAGACTACAGAAATTAATTGGCTTATCTAAAAATCACAATTCCATCTGGTTCCTAAATTCTGCATGTTTCTACTGTTATAACATGAGAGTCCTTTGGAAAGCAGTAACATAATCTTGGGACACTAATGACATGCAAGGGCCTCACCTTCACAGACTGATGTGGGCTCCCCTCTTTCCGCTTCATCTCTTACCAGCACGTCCCCAACCCCATGCACCTCTACTCTTCAGGCAGTCTATGTGAGTTCCCTGATGTACTACTGCACACTCATACCTACATACAATACTCAGATTTATTGCCTCTGCCTGATTCTGGTCAAATCCACAGCTATCTAAGAACCGTTTTAAGTAACTAGTATTAGCTACATATATATGCGATCCTACAAAGAATATTAAGTCCCTACTATACACACACACACACACACACACACACACACCTACCTGCATATATAGTTTAACTGGCATACATGTTAGTAAGGTACATTTTACTGGCATATGTGCCAGTTAGACTCTATATATGCCAGTAAGAAGTACCACTAGGGTGACTATATTTAATCCCCTATTACAATATA
Organism: Colobus angolensis palliatus; assembly: GCF_000951035.1. Lineage (NCBI taxonomy): Eukaryota > Metazoa > Chordata > Mammalia > Primates > Cercopithecidae > Colobus > Colobus angolensis. The sequence goes on from NW_012119510.1 coordinate 911,066, forward strand.
TGGCAACGTGATAGACTTATTTTTAAAAAAACTTTTTTAAAGAGTTCATGTTCTGGCATTAGGCCAAGAGCAAGCAAATCTGCAAAATCATAGGATAATCTGCAATTTCATTTATTCAAATTCACTTATTTAATTGTAAGGTAAGGTTCAGAATGGATTTTTTAAAAGTTCAATTAACATGTGAACAAAATTCCATCAAACCCTAAATCAGAGGTCTTTAATTAACCCAGGATCTATGAAAGCCTTAAATTAAAAGCAAAGTGTTTTTGTGTGCATTATTCTAAGAAGAATCCACAGCATTACTCAAAAAAGATTAAGAACTACCACCCTATCCTATTCTAGTACAAGAATATTTTATTCACATTAACAAATTAGCAATTAAGAAACAATTTAGGCTGGGTGTGGTGGCTCACACCTGTAATCCCAGCACTTCAGGAGGCTGAGATGGGCAAATCACTTGAGGCCAAGAGTTTGAGACCAGCCTGGCTAATATGGCAAAACCCCATCTCTGCTAAAAATACAAAAAGTTAGCTGGGCATGGTGGTGTGTTCCTGTAGTCCCAGCTACTTGGGTGGCTGAGGCACAAGAATTGCTTGAACCCGGGAGGCAGAGGTTGTAGAGTCAAGATTGCACCACTGTACTCTAGTCCGGGCTGGAGACTCTTTATCTCACAAAAAGGAGGGAAAAAAAAAAAAAAAAAAAAACCTTAGTATTTACATGCCACTGTGGGTACAGAATGGTTCAAAAGAAACACACTTTTTTTTTTTTTTTCCACCAGCCTATATATATTCTGCCCACTGTAGAGCAGGGAGAGGACTACAGGAGGGGCTGAATGATAGGGAATTAAGAAAACTCATGCTGCTTCCTGACAAGTGATAGTGTCAAGATCAGTGACTTTGGCATCAGTGATATCAGAGCTCAAACCCTGTCTTCTCTATTGGCTTACTGTGCAACCTTGTAAACCTAAGCAGTCTGGGCATCAGTTAAACTAGGGATCACATAATCTCCACCTTTATTAAAGATGGGGGTGAAGATTAATTGAAAGAGTACTTAGAAAACATCTAAAGTTCAGTACTTGGCCTAGAGTAGGAAACTCAAATGAATGGCAATGCCAATATTAAGATGGTACACAGTAAATCCCATATATAAAATAGTTGTCACCTTTTAATGGTGGATCTTAACAGCAATTCTGAATAAACATTTACACAAAATAAGAGGTTAAGGACAGAGCTGCAAAAAAGATTCTTATCCAACTCTGATTTTAAAGAAAATTCAGGGGCTCTGAGTTGATGTTGCAACTTGCCCAGTTATTTGGCTGGATGCTTCTTAGTAGGAGGGTCCAGATTTTCTGGCAACTTGGCTACCAATCCTTATGTCACTGCCTAAGCACGTTACGGGCATTTTTTTCCCCCAAAAGGAATAAAAAGGAAAGAACATAACAGACTTTAATACGTATGTAACAAGAACAAAAAGCTAAATATCTATGGAGCTGCCATATGTTTCCTAATAACAGACTCCAGAAGTTACCTTTGTACTTCAATAGTTCCCATGGTTTCATAGGCAAAATCACATTTATTGTCAATTTCAATAGCCTTGCTGATAAGTTCCAAACCTCTATCCAGATCTTGCTTCCACTGAAGTTGAAGTAAACTGCAAATGCAAAAAAACAGTCAGATATGACCATGGCCCAGTATCAGTAGAAATACACATGTATTAATATGACTCAATTTCTACCTTCAATGAACTTATAAGTTAACTTATAAGGAAAAACAAAACCTAAAGCAATATATAATCAGCATCAAATTGTGTTTTTTTCCTCAACTTATATTGGTTTTCTAGTCTAAGTTCCTTATTACAAAAAGTGTTCAAGGTCTAAGCTCTATTACTAACTTATCTTGCATCCCTTATTTTTCACTTTATATAAATTTAAGTGAAATTTCTTAGGATAATTCAAGTATACAAAGGCCACGAACACTTGTGTATGCTTCCTATTTTGATATAAGCAACAGCTGACAGGATATTCAGTTTGAAATTAAAACCCTTAACATAGAGCAAAAATAGTACGTTAATTTCTTTCTTTTTTTTTTTTTGTTGAGACAGAGCCTCACTCTGCTGCCCAGGCTGGAACGCAATGGTGTAATCTTGGCTCACTGCAACCTCCACCTCCTGGGTTCAAGTGATTCTCACTCCTTAGCCTCCTGAGTAGCTGGGAATCGGGCATGTGCCACCACACCCGGCTAATTTTTTGTAGTTTTAGTAGACACTGGGTTTCACCATGTTGGCCAGGCGGGTTTCGAACTCCCAACTTCAGGTGATCCGCCTGCCTTGGCCTCCCAAAGTACTAAGATTACAGGTGTGAGCGACCACGCCTAGCCTCCTTAACTAATTTCTGTAAGAATGAAAGACATCCAGGAGCATTAAGAAGTTTGTCAATTAACTTCTCTACCACAGTCCCCTTCCTCAGTGGCCAAAATAAATACATTTTATTACTATGCAAGAAATTCATTATCTCATTGGAACAAGCACGAAAATACATACCCTTTATGGACATACGTTGTGGCATTATCTGGTTCCAAATCAATACATTTATCATACATTTCATCAGCTTTACCAAACTGTTGTTGATCTGTTAATGCCTATGTGAGGAGATACTTCAGTTATATTAAGGTAACTGTCAACCTAAGCAGTTAAAAGTGTATTTATTATTCATTATAAAAATTTACTTCATTTATTCATTATTACAAAATTATCATGTTTTGGGGATACAGACTGATTTACATTTTACAACTTAATTGTTGGAGTTTTTAGGTGGCACTGCTGTAAATATAAAATCTTAACTGTCCTCTTTCTTCAGCAAGTGGTTACCTGCCATAGCAGATAATCTCTGGTAAACTGTTCAATACAGATAATCCCATTCTTAGTGACAGCTCTAATATCACATTCTCATAGGTACAGTCACATCACTTATTCATGATTTATCATAATACAGCACAAGGGAATTTTTTTTTTTTTGGAGACAGAGTTTCATTCTTGTCACCCAGGCTGGGGTGCAATGGCACAATCTCTGCTCACTGCAACCTCTGCCTCTTGGGTTCAAGTGATCCCCCTGCCTCAGCCTCCTGAGTAACTGGGACTACAGGCACACAACACCTTGCTTGGCTAATTTTTGTATTTTTAATAGAGATGGGGTTTCACTATGTTGGCCAGGTTGGACTCAAACTCCTGACCTCAGGTGATCCACCCACCTTGGCCTCCCAAAGTTTTGGGATTACAGGAGTGAGCCACCGCACCCAGCCAGGGAATTATCTTAAGGGCAATATTCATCTGGAGGTATAAATTAAGATGTATGTGTTAAATGTCTTCAGAGCTATTTCTTTGAAATTACTGATTTTTTTAAAAGCAGCTATAACTGCTTCAACTAATACATCTCCAAAAATAATTTCCTAATATTATCTAATACCTAGCCCATATTCGATTAACCCTGGTTATTTATAAGATGACTTTTAAGAACTATGTGAGTCATTATATTTGGCTGTATGGCTCTTAGTCTTTTCATACCTAAAATAAGCTAACTTAAATGAAGTATTTTAAAAATCTCTCTTAAAAATATCAAAGAAATATTGTCAGCACATCTTCTTTATAATAAAAATCAGAAAGATGTAGAAAGTAGAAATATTTTTATAGCTTCCGCCATTGTGAGCATGGATGCCTTCCTGATATATTTATCTATCTCTATTTACCTCCCTATTTGTTTTCTTTCACATGGTTTAGTTCATTTTGTATACAATTTTCCCTTTAATAACAGGCAGTGCTATATCTTGCTTTGTTAACTTTAATGTATTTGTAACTTTTAATGGCTGCATAATATACCATTAAGTGAGTGTACTACAATTCTGCAAACATAATTCAATCTTCTGTTGAACATTTAGGATTTTCCCCAATTGTTTGTCATAGTTAACAATAATGTAATAAATACTTATTTTGAAAACAAAAGAAGCAGCTATAATCAGCTATCTTAAGGCAAATCCCACGGCTGAAATGTAAGGCACAGTTCTGTGGATATCAGACTATGCTCAAGTTGTAACTTTGCGAGTTGGCCAGCATCTAAACCAAAGCTTTGAGGGCCAAAAAAGTTACACTAAGTATACACACACACACACACACACACACATACATACACGTACTGTATGCATATATAAAGTTACATATACTATATAGTGAAGCTAAAATTAGAAAACAGATCAAAGAAAAGAAATCTGAGTGCAAAATGACTGTAATAATGCTAATGCTGATGAGAAGACAGCTCATACAAACCAAACCTATCTTGAAGGCAGAACAGTAATAGGGAAATACGCTATTGGTAAAGTTCTGCAGAAGAGCTGTGCCCCAGTAGCGGTTGCTATTCGGTGGCCTTTGCTCTTCTAGATGTTTAGAGAAATCTGCACCAAAAAAGCCCTCTGAATTCCATGACAATGATGAGGATGTTGCTGTCACTTCCCGGTTTGTTACTAATTATAAGGCATAAACTCAAGTGTCCCATTCATAGGATTAAAATGTACACTTCAGTGCAGTTATATATAAGACCTACCTCTAAAGAACTGATGCAACACAAACCAATTTTCTCATAGTTCCACCCTCAATAAACCCTTAAAATCCTTGTGAAATTGTTCTTATAACCTGCCTAGCGATACCATGAAGGAAATTAGAAACAAAATAAGCAACCTTAAGAATGGTTTAAGGAGAGGGGTCAACCAGGGATGGTTTTATATATATATGTATTTTTTTTTTTTTTGGAAATACAGTCTCACTCTGTTGCCCAGCCTGGAGTGCAATGGCGCAATCTCAGCTCACTGCAACCTCTGCCTCCTGGGTTCAAGTGATTCTCCTACCTCAGCCTCCCGAGTTGCTGGGATAACAGGTGTGCACCAAACCACACCCAGCTAATTTGTGTATTTTTAGTAGAGATGGGGTTTCTCTGTGCTGGCCAGGCTAGTCTCAAACTCCTGGCTCAAGTGATCTGCCCGCCTCAGCCTCTCAAAGTGCTGGGATTGCAGGCAGGAGCCACCACGCACAGCCAGGGGATGGTAATTTGTTATTGTTTCCTATTTCTGTGCTGTGGAGAAAAACCCAACATGTCTTTTGTAATTAAAAAGAAAAATTAAGTATATAGAGCATCAGTCCCCAGCACTTTCCCAGCACTTCCGGCACCACGGACTGGTTTTGTGGAAGACAATTTTTCCATGGATGGGGGTGGGAGGAGGAGTGATGGTTTTGGGATGAAACTGTTCCACCTCAGATCATCAGGCATGAGAATCTAATGCTGCTGCTAATTTGACAGTGACAGGAGGTGGAGCTCAGGTAGTAAAGCTTTCCCAATGCTCACCCGCTGGGCGGCCCCATTCCTAAGAGGCCACGAAGCACCTGTACCCCGATATAGAGTATTGAGATGGCTAGTTTATGCAGATACCAAAACCAATTTTCAGCTTTAAGAAAGAAAACTGAGTCATTCAGAGGTCATTTATTTGAGGGGAAAATGTATGACCATGACCTACAAGAAGCTAATCATTTTCATTTAAATGGATGATTTAAAACTAAGAAGTTTTCAAGAATTTCAGACAACAATAAGAAAGTTAAAACAATTCAGATATAAATCCTGCTTTCCATACCTTCAATCCTAAACCAAGAGAGTTTCAAGAATTTTAGATAAAGCAAAGATAAATTAAAATAAACTGTCACAACCACCTAGCCATATAAAAAGGCAGTGACCAAACAGAAAGAAACGCTGTCTGTGGGTATCTTCTCCACCAACTGCATACGGTCATTTTTTCCGAAGGCAATTACTTTTTGCAAAACCAATCCAAATGAAGATAGGAGAGAAATTTTTGCCTGAAGCTTCCCCATATTGAGTTTAGGGCCATGATTTCCAAACTGTGTAACAAAGGAGCCTCTTCTGAGGTGATTCAGGACCAACCAGGAGCCATGAGAATCAATCAGCAACAAAGCCACCTGCTTCCAAAGAAGCTGCAACCATGACAGCACTGTTTTCTGATTTCCACACTGAGATGTAGCATACATTTGCAGTTATTTTTTAAAAATCTGAAAACACATTTACCTGGGCATATAGTGCATAGCCTTCGGCACACCTTGGAAATTTCTTTATGACTTCTTCAAAACCTTTCATAGCTGCTTGGATTTGTGAAGAGTTGTTTCCCGTATATGCCTGGCGGTACTATAAAAAAATCAAAACAGGCCTGTCAAATCAAGAACTCAAAAACTCATGGCATGTTAACATAAACATACAAAATTACATAAATATTTCCAAAAAACAGGTGATTTGCTAACACAATCTGCAGCATCTAAAAGGGTTCCAAGTAGGTATCTCAGCAGCAGAGAGCCAAACGTTATGTACAACTACGACACCATGGCCACTATCCAATTTCAAGCTGTTCAATACTGTAGAAGAGGGCATACTCATCTGCGAGAAGTGAACTTTGCAATAAATGAATTTTAAAGCTAGTAAAATTTTTGTCATTTTTTTCATTTATAATATACATTTGTGACACAATTTCTTCCTTTAAATGGAAAATTCTTTTAGAACTCTAGCCATATAGCTAACTGGAAGTACCTTATTTTACTAGAAATGCACTTTAAAAAAAAAACACAACCTTTTGAGCTTTGTGTTTCTGAATATTAAGAAATAGTTCTATGAAACAGGGGTGAGAGAGCAAGTTACATGGTGACATGTTTACAGAGTATTTCCTCAAAATGTTTTTGCTCTTTATATTGATTTATGGTGGAGAAGCAGGGAGACCAGTTCTGTTTACGGAAATATAAAATCAGGGACAAACAGCTATCAAGATGAACCCAAACAAATGTCTAGAGAAATACAAGAGCTAGGTATTAATCAGCACCTTTTTTCCTCAGTAGTTACCCTTTGGGAAAGAAAGAAAGAGAAGACTTTGTAGACAATGAGATACTGATTTTTGTTGACACTGGAAAATAAAGGTGATGTTTAGGAAAATACAAAAGATAGTAGTACCTACCAATGCAAAACATTTCTGTGCTTGTGCCAGAGCAGACTCAGGTCTTAACCTAATACATTCATCAAAATCTGCCACTGCTTCTTCAACTTGATCAAGGAGTATTTTCAGCTAAGAAAAAAATACGTAAATAAATGTAATTCAAATAGGTCCACCGGTATGTTCTGTGTCTCATCTCTATTATTACAGCTCAGCATAATGCTGAGCATGTAGTAATTATTCAATACATAATTACTTCCTAGAAAGAGAATTTAAAAATCTTGAAATTTAAAAGGCAAGATTCCAAAACTTAAAAATGGTATCCAACTTTTAGAAAGGACTACAAGCCAACCATTTCTGCACTGCAATTCTGACCACTATTAAGCAAGAAACCCCGTCTTCTAGAAAATGAAACATCCTGTACATTCTAATATCAAGGCAGGTTAGACATCAGATAATTACCTTTCAAATTAATCTTCAGACACTACCAGTAAAGATCAAAATGTCAAGAATTTTAAGAGGTTAAAATCAACACTTAACACCCTTCTGAAAGAAATACAGTCATGCATAATTACATTTCAATCAACAGACCGCATATACAACAGTGGTCCCAAAAGATTGTAATACTGCATTTTTACTATACCTTTTCTATGTTTAGATATGTTTTAGACACACAGTTACTTACCATTGTGTTACAACTGCCTATAATATTTGGTACAGTAACACGCTATATAGGTTTGTACCTTAGGAGCAACAGGCTACAACATACAGCTTAGGTGTATAGTAGGCTGTACCGCCTAGGTTTGTACAAGTACACTCTATGAGGTTTGCACAACAAAATCGCCTAATAATGCACTTCCCAGGCAGGACCCATGACCCTATTAGGTAAAATTCTCCATTAGAAAGAACTTCAGCTCTTCTGTTATTATCATGCACAGCCCACACTTTCCACCATAAGGCATTCTAAGAAGCCATGTTAAGCCCATTATAAAGCCGTGTTTTCCCCACCTGAGGCAGTAATTGGAAACTGTTTCTTCTCTATATATTTCCACTAAAAAACTAATACGCCTGTTACAAAACTTCAAAAGATAAATATATTTATTTTTACTATTTGGACAGTCCAGACTATTTCCTTATATAGCAGGAAGCTCACAAAAATCATCCTGTTGATTCTAGAATTAACTCAGATTCCTTACTAAATGTTATTAATGTTTCACTCATTGAAAACCTATGAACCAGAAACACCAGAAAAACAAACTTGAACTAGTAAGCCAACAGTTGTTGCCTTCCTTTACTCTTTTTTCGTAAGTAAATACCAAAATTAAAGACAAATATTCAAGACAGACTAAACAAAGGCCAATTCAAACTGTAAACCACTGTGATACTTTGTTCACAGCTATCGGAAATTACATAAGAAAAATCAAGAAAATTATACAAGAAATTCTCAAAAATGGTATCAAATAACTCAATCCAAAAGTCAGACCTCTAGGTAAGAAAATAGACTTACCTGTCCTCGGTGGTGATAAACATCTGCATTCTGAGGATCGATATCAGCAGCCATGTTAAAATCCTGAGTGGACAGCAAAGGCTGCTGCTGTTGCATGTACATGCTGCCTCTTTTGATGAGAGCATTTGCTCGAAGCTATATACCCCAAATGAGGAAAGGTTCATCATTAGTTTTCTCCTCCAATCTAGTTTCTTTAAATAACAGCTTTTTTCTATCATCCACATATCACAAAGGTCACCCTTTTAAAGTATGCATGTCAGCTGTTTTTAGTATATTCACTAAGTTGTGCATTGATTACCACTATCTAATTCCAGAACATTTTCATCACCCTTAAAAGAAATCCCATACAAATAAGCAGTCACTCTCCATCCCCGCTCACCTCCTACACTCTTCAGCCCCTAGAAACCACCAATCTATTTTCTATTCCTACGAATTTGTATATTCTGGATGTTTCATATAAGTGGAATCATACATTATATATAGCCTTTTGTATCTGGCTTCTTTGAGTTACTGTAATGTTTTCAAGGTTCATCCATATTGTAGCATGTATCAGTTTTTCATTCTTTTTGTTATGCCTGAAAAATATTCCATTGTACATATCCATTCACCAACTGATGGACATTTGAGCTTCTTTCACTTTTTGGCTACCATAAATAATGCTGCTATGAACATTCATATACAAGGTTTTTAAAAAAGTTTTTTAAAATAGAGATGAGATTTTGCTGTGTTGCCCAGAGTAGTCTAGAACTCCTGGGTTCCCAAAGTGCTGGGATTACAGGTGTGAGCCTCCACACCCAGCTCTCATGTACAAGTTTTTGTGTTAATGAATGTACTAAATTCTCTTGGGTATATACCTAGGAGTGGAATTACTAGATCATACGGTAACTTTTTGAGGAACTGCCAAACTAATTTCCAAAAGGGCTTTCCCATTGTATTAATACATTTCCACCAGCAATGCATGAGGGTTCCAATTTTCCACATCTTCAAAAACACTTATTATTATCCACCATGTTTTTTATTAGAGCCTTACTGTCTTTTTGATTATAGCCATCCTAGGAGGTGTGAAGTGGCATCTCACTGTGGTTTTGATTTGCATTTCCCTAATGGCTAATGACGCCATCTTGTCATTTATCATTGGTCATTTGTATATTCTTTGGAGAAATGTCTATTCAGATCCTTTGCCCATTTTTAACTTAGGTTGTCTTTTTATTGTTGAGCTCTTAGCAGAGTTCTTTATTCTGGATACAAGCTCCTAATCAGATACATGATTTATGAATATTTTTCCCATGTTGAGTGATGTGTTTTCTCTTTCTTGATGGTGTCTTTTCACATAGAAGTTTTGTTTTGTTGTTTTGAGACAGGATCTCTGTCACCCAGGCTGGAGTACAGTGGCACAATCATGGCTCACCACAGACTCGACCTCCCAGGCTCTCAGGTGATCCTCCCACCTCAGCCTCCTGAGTAGCTAGGACTACAGGCACATGCCATCATGCCCAGCTAATTTTCAAGCATGAGCCACCACCCTCAGCCAAGCACAGAAGTCCGATCACGTCCAAGTTATCGTTTTTTTTTTTTTTTGGTTGCTTGTGATTTTGGTGCCATATCTAAGAAACTACTGCTTATCTAAGGTAACAAACATTTAGTCCTCTATTTTATCCTAAGAGTTTTATAGTTTTAGCTCTTATATTTAGGGCTCTAATCCATTTTGAGTTAATTTTTGTACATGGCATATGGTAGGCATCATTACTACTTGCCATTAAAAGTCATGTGATCATGAAAACAATATGTTTCTTTAAAATTTTGTTCAAAGCAATAGTACATACATATAGAACAAATAGTAACATCCTCCACAATTATAACAAAAACATATAACATATAACCATTACAATCATTAGGAAAATCAGCAGAATACTAAAGATAATATTATGAGGGTATCTTCAATTTGAAAATCTCATTTTGAAAGAAACTTTTAACAATATTTAGGTCATAGAAACAACTATTATATCCCCCCAAATATAGCAGATGAGAGAGGCTACAGAGTTCATTTAATGCAATGAGGAAACAGGTCAGGGATGTTAACAAACTAATAAGTAATATAGTTAATTGGTGGTTAAACTCTGTTTTGTTACACTGAATAGAATGTAACAATTCAACAGATGCCCCAGAATCTTAATTATGAAATGCATAATATATTGTACATTAAGAATACTCAGGCCGGGCGCGGTGGCTCAAGCCTGTAATCCCAGCACTTTGGGAGGCCAAGGCGGGCGGATCACGAGGTCAGGAGATCGAGACCATCCTGGCTAACACGGTGAAACCCCGTCTCTACTAAAAAAAATACAAGGAAATTAGCCGGGCGTGGTGGCGGGCGCCTGTAATCCCAGCTACTCGGGAGGCTGAGGCAGGAGAATGGCGTGAACCCGGGGGCGGGGGGGAGGGCAGAGCTTGCAGTGAGCCGAGATCGCGCCACTGCACTCCAGCCTGGGGCACAGAGCAAGACTCCATCTCAAAAAAAAAAGAATACTTAGAAAATGTCAGGCTGTTCCAACTGTACAACAGCAAAACTTTTGGCATATTTATACATTCCATTTTTAGAACCTTTTTTCATGTAACATAAAACCTTTCTGAATATATTAATGTGTTAAGTGTTTTATAACCTGGTGCTACATATTACACGTTACTTACAGCATTATCTATAGAATTGCTATATCACTTTTACCACTGCCCAAATACAGTCCAATACAGTAGGGCAGTGGTTACAGGGCGAAGATGAAACTACCAGATGCTATAGGGAAAAAAAATGTTCTTTTCTAAATAAAGACAAATATCATTGACATTTATATTTTCAGATTCACTGCACCAACTGCATTATTATTAAGAGCAGTTTCTTCAAAAACAAAAATAGCCCTTCGAAGAATGGCAGTTGAAATGCTTTAAAAAATCTGGCAAAACATAATGAAGGGCATCACCTTCTATTTAATAATTTCTTCACACACATTTTTTAATGTACCTTCACATTAGCTTCTTTCAAACTGATGACTTTATCTAAATCTGGTTTGGCCGCATTGGCATTGCCAATAAGCAGGTAGAAGGTAGCTCGTAGTAGTAATGCTTCTGCCATGTATTTGCCTTCAGCATCTATTTCTTTTGAGCATTCACTTATGATTTTATCGTAGTTTTCTTCTTCCATATACTGTTTGGCCTTTAAATATCCAGAACTGAAAATAAAAACAAACATAGGAAATTATTTACTAAGAAAAAATTAAATGTGCCCGGGTTTGGTGGCTCACGCCTGTAATCTCAGCACTTTAGGAGGCCGAGGTGGGCGGATCATTGAGGTCAGGCATTCAAGATCAGCCTGGCCAACATGGTGAAACCCGTTTCTACTAAAAATACAAAAATTAGCTGAGCATGGTGGCGTGTGCCTGTAATCCCAGCTACTCAGGAGGCTGAGGCAGGAGAATCGCTTGAGCACCTGGGAGGCGGAGGTTGCAGTGAGCCGAGATGATGCCACTGCACTCCAGCCTGGGTGACACAGTGAGACTCCATCTCAAAAAAAAAAGAAAGAAAGAAAAGAAAACAAAGAAAAGAAAAAAAAAAGAAAAGAAAGAAAAAAATTAAATGTTAAAACATGCTACATTTAGCACACCTGAGTACATTAAGCAATTGTCTATTTCTCCTTAACAAGATAATCAGCCAGTGTGGGATGGAGCTGGGGTGGGGAAAGGGTGGTGCGGTTAAACAGATTAGGATTTTTTATGTAGATGGGGATTTTCTTGAAATCTTGGACAAGGAGTTTTAAAAAGGAAGCAGCAGAGTCCTGGGTAATACTTCAGCTTAGACATTTAGATATTGAAAAGATGAGCTAATGAAAGAGAGACTGATCTGCAATATGGGTAAGGATCCTGTCTTATTCACCTTCATATCTGATGCACATCAACGGTACTCAACAGGTGTTTAATGGTTAACAGAAGGAACAGGGAAATAGGAAATAAGTGAGTTTAGAGTCACAGAAGCTAAGGCAAGAGGTGTGAGCAGACCTAGAATTAATAACTGAACTTATTAAAGAAGTGAATTTAAAGGAAGACTCTTCCATCAATTAATACTTTAAAAAACACCCTTCTCTATGTTTTAAAGAGCAGTGAACACAGTATCTCTTATTATTCTTCTAAGATGATGACTTTTACGGAGATGCTTATAGATGTAATCTTTTTAACTGAAATTTCTACTAGGTGTCATGAGGTACATGAGATATCTTCCAAACATAAGGCATTGTAAATTAAAGTACATTTTCTTATTTCAGTTGTTATATCTGTATAGAGAAAACTGGCAAATGACTTAAAAGTTACGTGAGGCCAGACGCAGTGGCTCATGCCTGTAATCCCAGTAGTCTGGAAGGCTGACGTGGGAGGATCACCTGAGCCCAGGAGTTCAAGACCAGCCAGGGCAACATGGCAAGACCCCATCTTCATAATTAAAAACAAAAAAAATTAGCCAGCCACGGTGGTGTGCACCTAGAGTCCCAGCTACTCAAGAGGTTGAGGCGAGAGGATAGCTTGATTCTAGGAGTTGGAGGCTGCAGTGAGCTATGACTGCACCACTGTAGTACAGCCTGAGTGACCCCCTCTCTCTCCTTTTTGTTTTTTGAGACAGAGTCTTGCTCTGTTCCCCAGACTGGAGTACAGTGGCATGATCTCAGCTCACTTCAACCTCTGCCACTGGGACTCAACCCATCCTCCCACCTCAGCCTCCCCAGTTGCTGAGACTATAGGTGGACACCACCATGCCAAGCTAATTTTTGTTAGTCTTCTGTAGAGACAGGGCTTCTCCATGTTGCCCAGGCTAGTCTCAAACTCCTGGGCTCAAGCAATCTGCCCACCTCAGCCTCTCAAAGTGTTGGGATTACAGGCATGAACCACCATGCCTGGCCTGACCCTGTATCTTAAAAAAATAAATTAAAAAAGTTATGTCAGTGAAAAATCTTATAAGCTCTATCCTAACCTCTCCTGTAATTACATTCAAATGTTGCATACATTCTAGTTTTGTTTCTCAGGTCACCAGGCTAAGAAAACACAAACAGGCCAGGTGCAGTGGTTCACACCTGTAATTCCAACACTTTGGGAGGCCAAGGTGGGCGGATCACCTGAGGTCGGGAGTTCGAGACCAGTCTGGCCAAAATGGTGAAACTCCGTCTCCACTAAAAATACAAAAATTAGTTGGCATCGTGGCGTGTGCCTATAATCCCAGATACTAGGGAAGCTGAGGCGGCAGAATCGCTTGATCCCAGGAGGCAGAGGCTGCAGTGAGCCAAGACTGCACCACCACCGCACTCCAGCCTAGGCGAAAGAGACTCCGTATCAAATAAAAAAAAAGAGAGAGAAAAGAAAGAAAACACAATGATTTAAATCAGATTAAAAGTAATGTCACTTACTGAAGAACATAAGTGCTACTTACTTATAAGCATGATTTCTACACCTCGTAATAACTTCGTAAGGTAAATATTACTAGCTCCATTTAAAGGATGATAAAGCTAAGGCTCTGAGTTAAATGGCATTTAAAACTTAGGTCCAATTCCAGTTACTGTGCTGATGATAGCCAGCTACATCCTACCATCTCTCAATAAAGCTTTTAGAATAATGGTGATAAATTCATTATAGTTTTTCTGGGACAAGGACTATTTCCTAACCAGAAGAAGAAATTGTTTGCATAACAGTCACAAGAGCTAATATGACATCTTAAACATTTACTTCCCAACTACAATCTTCTCAAAGATTGTGTATCAGTGAACTAAAATTTGTACACTGCAGTATAATTAATTATGCATAGTATCTTCTCTTAAAAGGTCACCAGCGGCCGGGCGCGGTGGCTCAAGCCTGTAATCCCAGCACTTTGGGAGGCCGAGACGGGCGGATCACGAGGTCAGGAGATCGAGACCATCCTGGCTAACACGGTGAAACCCCGTCTCTACTAAAAAATACAAAAAAACTAGCCGGGCGAGGTGGCGGGCGCCTGTAGTCCCAGCTACTCCAGAGGCTGAGGCAGGAGAATGGCATAAACCCGGGAGGCGGAGCTTGCAGTGAGCTGAGATCCGGCCACTGCACTCCAGCCTGGGCGACAGAGCGAGACTCCGTCTCAAAAAAAAAAAAAAAAAAAAAAAAAAAAACCATACACAGTCACGGGATTCAATGGGAGTCCTCTTGAGAAGATCACACAGGAACTTGAGTAAAAGCAGGGCAGACTCCTGGTAGTAAAACCTTGAGTCACCAGAGAAGTAACAGACAAATGCTAGAAAGAAAAGTGTTTTTATAATAATATTATATAATTTTAAATTATATTTCTGTCTATCTTTATCTGTAGATAGAGAGCTGCTGTTGTGACATGGCTGAGAACCCATCTGGGCCCTAAGGAATATTCAAAGCCACCAGAACACCACTAAGCAGACACTATGCTTGATATACTTACTTTTCTTTCACTTCTAAAGCCTCCCCTTCCTTGTCTTTATCTTCATCAGACTTCTCTCCTTTAAGCATGGGCTGGGAAATGATATCATCCGTGAAAGAACTGAAGTAAGATTTGATAAACTGTGGAGATGGCATCAGAGGTTCACGATTCTGAAATTTAGTCATGTTCAAAGACTTCAGAATGGGAAATACTAACCAAAAAAGCAGGTACATTGTAGAACACTAAGAATAACTGTCATAAAAATTGGATTTTCATTTTTCAAATAACTAAAATTAAGCTCCAAGCCACAGAACAAAAGACAGTGGAAAAGGTGAAGCTGCCAGTCCCAGCTGGTCAAAGCAGGTTTTAAATAAGAGCCTTTTCCCTCTACGAAGATGTAAGACCACATCTTACACAGGTGCTGAAAATGTTAAGTCCATTTACCCTGGGCTTTCATCTAAAGATCTTTATTACAGGTAAGTGCCACTGAAAACCATACTGAAATCACATTTCCTGTTTTGATTATTTATTTGAGGCACAGCAACCTAATTCACAATTATGGGAGTATTTTGTTCCTCCCGAAACACAATTATCATTATAAAGTTTTAAATGAAGTGGGAACAACACACCCAAAGGGCTCTCATAATGTATTTTGCATCCTTTATCTACACAATTCAGCCCAAAGAGTTTAATGGAACACAGAATTTTAAATTGTATGTGTAACAAATATCATTACTGTTATTTTGGTAATGTCTTCATATTCGAAGGAAGAAAAAAAGGAATTGGCTTTGTAAGTAAATTATCTAATCTAGGACAGATCAATGTGGGATCCAAAGAGAACTAAAAAGGAAACCTAAGAGAAAACCCACATTGATCTGTGGGCACTCTCTGGGGAGAGACTCAATTTGTTTTAATTTAGGATAATAAAATATTTTAAGTCAAATGGTCGCCTATCAAGTGATAAACATGCTTAACTTTAGTACTTTATACTAAAGACACTCTGAGAAGAAATACATAGTGGCAATCATTTACCATTTTAGGGGAAAAGCTTAAATAGAAATTTAAACAGCACTTACCTGAAGCTAGATAAATCACTAATGTTTTTTAGTTTCCTATTTCAGCTTAGAAAAGAAGCTATCACCTCCTTGCCTTCTATACAGTTATAAATTTAAAGTGAAAATAAACTGTTACAAGAAAGGGATTTAAGTATCAAAGGAACACGATACAAATTCTAGTTCTGCCACTTATTAGCTATGTGATATTATGTATGTCATTAAACTTCTAGTATCAGTGTTCTCATCTCTAAAACGGCAATAGAAATACTTGCCTTATTTATCTTATACGGTTGTTATAAAAAATCAAAACAATAATATAGAAGGTATTATGTGATTTACAAAGTGACAAACAGATTAGAAAATGTGGAAACTGATCTGTAACCTATGTAAATACACATTATTTTCTATTTTCTTACCATCCTGCAATCCAACCAGTCTAATTACTCCACACTATGTATAAGGAAACTAGGTTCCTTCGAGGTTCAATTTATGGACTCTACCATGGTGTTTTACAAAGTGATTTCGAGAAACACTAGTCTTATGAGATGCTCAAGAGAAAAAAAAATTCATGGTTTAAAAAGACTGGGGCCAGGCGCAGTGGCTCACGCCTGTAATTCTAGCATTTTGGGAGGCTGAGGAAGGTGAACTGCTTGAGCTCAGGAGTTTGAGACCAGCCTGGGTAACATGGTGAAACCCTGTCTCTACTAAAGTACAAAAAATTAGCCAGGCGTAGTGGTGCATGCCTGTAGTCCAGCTACATGGAAGGCTGAGGCATGAGAATTGCTTGAACCTGGGAGGCAGAGGTTGCAGTGAGCCAAGATAACAACTGCAGTCCAGCCCCTGGGCGACAAAGAAAGGAAAAAAAAAAGAGAGAGAGAGAGAGAGACTGGGAATCACTTCAGCTATACCCCTCTTAAGAGATTCATGACACGCCTTAGTAGATTATTAAAGTCCTGCAGTGAAGAAACTTGTTTTAACTGTTTCACTCAGCTAACATCCAGAGATGTAAAATCAAAAATACAGATTACTAAAATCAATTCAAGAAAAAAGCAAGTTATTATTAAAGGAAAAAGAAACAATTACCTCGCTATTACTGGGATTTAACAATGAATCTCCAGTGATGTTTATTGATGCAAAGAGAGTATGTAAGTAAGTACTCTCTTTACTTACATCTCACCGTGGGCACTTAACTATAGCATGCCTTTTATACATAGTAACAGTCAGTCTCTCTCACTACATTTTAATTCTATAAGGGCAAAGGCCATGTCTTTGAACCCATCCCTCCAAAATGCCAAACATGTAGCTTTGTTTAATAAATGATTGTTGAATTAAACTACCTGTTAATAATAGTCTAAAACTAACGCCAACTTACACAGTATATCTTTAAAACTTAATAATATAGAAAAATATTTTTCTGTAAAGGGCCACATAGTAAATATTTTAGGCTTTGGAGTCTATACAGTCTGTCACAACCACTCAACTCTGCTGTTGTATCTCAAAGGCAGCTGAAAACAACATGTGACTGAACATTTATCAAAACAGGTAGCAGACTGGATTTGGCCTATGGGCCACAGTGTGGCAATCCCTAACAGAGATGAATTCCAATACTCTCCAGGTAGAGTACTGGATAGAGCATATATTCTTACTGAAGAAGGACAAGCCATAAAAGCCCAAGATAATAGGAAGAAGAAATATAACCCAATTCTAACTGCAGTTGTTGCCATTACCACTATGCCTAAGCTTAAGTAGCATAAACCTAGAAAATATCCCTCACAATGTACATAGTACTCCTTCCATTCCCCAAATCAGATAAATTTACCTTATATTTTTCTTTGGCTTTCTCTTTTCCAAGGAGTTTAAGAACTTTATCGGCTAAAAGCATGCTTTGTTGATTTTGGAACCCTTCTAATATACACACAGCAGTGACATCTAGAAATGATGAAAAACACAACAGTAAATATAAAATTACTGCAAAGATGGTCAGCAGCATCAAATGGGTACAATGTAACTACAGAAAGCCAAACTAAATTCATGGCCAAATGGGACTGTTTCGTTTCCAATTGAATGATTCTTAATACCTAACTTTATATTCTCTACGAGCAAACTGAAAGCTCAGAAAGTCACTCCACTTCTCTGGGGTTTGCTTTCTTTACCTGTGAAATGAAAGGGGCTATGCTGCATGATTTCTGATGTTTCTCACCACTCTAACATTCTATATATAGCAAATAAAACAAGGAATCCAGGAATATTCTCTTCTGGCTAGCAACTCTAAGGCATATCAACATAGTGTGGCTCTCTCATGTCTGGTGTTTTTTATAGGCCTCAGAGTTATTCCTTGTCTCCAAAGCCATCTTGCCACAGAGCTCTCAAATAAATCTGCCTCCATACCTTTTCATCTGGTTATGTCACAGCTCAAGACGCACGCAGTGGTTTAAAAGATAAGTGGTTCCTTAACCTCTCAGTCTTTCATTCAAAGCACTCAAACAATGACGTCTCTTCTCTTTCTGAATTAAATTTCTTGTAATTCCACATCCTTGCTCCACCAAACAAGTCAATCTGCTGTTATATTCCCCTGATAACCATGGCTAGTGCCAATGTCAATGTCTTTTTTCCCCATCCTGTTTCTTCTACGTGACACTTCAACCAACCTCCTCTCTACCAGTTATTATGTTAGCAACTTCAAGGTCTGGTTCAAAACTCAGGATTCCCTTTTCTAAAACAATACTCTTTCCACATACTACCAAAGTATGTGCCACCACAAAACCTCAAATTTTGCTAAAATGTTCTCTAAAATACCCTCATTTGGGAATCTATACTTTTCTTTTCAGAAAGGGGCCTTTTCCTTTTACTGATGCTTTTAAAGCAGACTTAAATATGAAATGGAAAGAACTTTAGACTGTAGAAAATTATACTTTGGTTTTGCTTCATGTCACCTAGAAGAATGTACTTCAAAGGCCAGAGGTATACTGTAATTGCAGCTTGGGAAGCAGAGAAATGACCAATCAGAGATCACAGAATATTTATGGCATTTACTGAGAATGACAAATTCACTTTGATGCTTTGTACCAATTACATCATTTCCAGTTAGGTGTAAATTAGGTATAAAACAATTTCCAATTGGGTATAAAATAATGTTTGAAAATGCCGAGGGCAAAAAACAATGTTTTCTTTAATGATTCATCTCAAAGCTATGTTTATACATATTATAAACATAGCTCTCAAAGCTGTATTTATACATATTAAATGAAATATGTAGAACCTTAGAAACACTATCACTTGCTAAAACCTCTTTTCTGATTTCCTTATTCAGAGAATTATACTAATGCTGATGAGCTGCTAAGTTTAAAATGTGTAGTATATAAACTCGTAATCTTAATACTCATTTAATTCCATAGTTGAGAACAGAGACAATACTTAAGTATCAGCAATCTTAATTTAAACTAGAAGACACAGTCTTAATTGCAAAGGAATCCAACTTTTAAAAACAACTGATTCTTGCACTCACAAGGCACAGTTTCATATACATTTACCAATGACTACAAAATCTTAAGTAATTTTCATATGTAAACACAAAATGACCCTCACCTTCTAAACATTCCTTCTTATTGTCTAGCTTCTCATGGGCTTTTGCACGTCTAAAGAGAGCTTTCACATATTTGGGATTAAGTTCAACAGCCTTTGTACAATCTTGTGCCACTTCTTTCCATTTTTGCTGTAATTGAAAGTATTCAAAAAAAATCACACTGAAGAAAGTACTGTTCAATAGAAATCAGTTCAAACTTAATAGGCTGAGTATTAAAAGTCCTAGAATAAAAAAGTATTCCTAATAGAAACAAAGAGTTAACATCTGCAATACATTACAAAAGCACATATAAATATCAAAAAGTTAAAGAAATAGCCTCATACTATTGAGGAGAATACAGTCACCAGAAACTTCCTATACTATCTAATTTTATAAAATCTGAAATATACTTAACTTTTGAGTATATCTGCAGTCAGCAAAACTACAGAATTTGTTCTTTAAAAAGTTTTGCAATTAATGGAAATAAAAACAACATCCCACAATTTTGAAACAACTTCAAAAAATACATTAGGTTTATTAAAGTAGCATTAACTGAAAATTTAAGCAAATAAAGAGAAACAAAAGGAACAGAAGAAACAACCTAGAGTACACACCAACTGTTCAAAGGCAGCAGCTCTGTTTTGATAAAATGTAGAAAGGTCGACATTCTTCTCTGTAGGGCACAAGCTAATAGCCTCAGTATAGCACTGAATAGCTTGTTCATATTTTCCTGCTTTAAAATATTTATTGCCTTTATTCTTGGCTGCTTGGGCTCTATCAAGAGAGTTCTGAAATGAGAAGAAACAATTTATCAAACACTAATCAACATTCACAGACTCCAACCACAGTAATTAAACAATAAACTGATAAAAACAGGAAGACAGAATGGCTGTTTATAATGTAAGTTGCTTCATACAAATATCTTCACGGACTAGATTCTAACTAGTAGGACTGTTGAGTCAAAAAGCACATTGTGGCCAGGCATGGTAGCTCATGCCTATAATCTCAACACTTTGGGAGGCTGAGGCAGGCAGATCACTTCAGGCTAGGAGTTTGAGACTGGCCTGGACAACGTGGCAGAACCCCGTCTCTACGAAAAATACAAAAAATAGTTGGGTATGGTGGCACACGCCTGCAGTCCCAGCTACTCGGGTGGCTGAGGCATGAGAATTGCTTGAACCCAGGAGGTGGAGGCTACAGTGAGCCGAGATCACACCACTGCACTCCAGCCTTGGTGACAGACTGAGACTATGTCTCTGCCCACCCACCTCTCCCCCCAAAAAAGCATGAGAGGTGCCCTGCTATATTGGCCAGGCTAGTCTCAAATTGCTAGGCTCAAGCAATCGCCCTACCTCCATGTTCTAGGCAGATGGGATTATAGGTGCACACCACCATGCCCAGCTAAAAGACACACACACACACACACACACACACAGATATATACATATATACTTTTTTTTTCCTCTCTCTCTGTCGCCCAGGCTGGAGTGCAGAGGCACAATCTTGGCTCGCTGCAACCTCCACCTCCTAAGTTCAAGTGATTCTCCTGCCTCAGCCTCCCAAGTAGCTGTGGCTACCGGTGCGCACCACCACATCTGGTTAATTTTTTTATTTTTAGTAGAGCTGGGGTTTTGCCAGGTTGCCCAGGCTGGAGGTCTATATGTTTTTAATTTCAAAAACACTCAGACTTTTTCAAAAAGGCTGTAGAACTTTAAAGTTTTTAAAGGATTTAAAGTGTGCAAAGGATTTCTAGGAAGCTCTAAGTATCTAAGCTCAGAATATTACATAGCTACTTTAAGTTAGCTAGTGTCAACCAGAATGTATATTTTAAAACTGATGTGGGAGGATGAAAGGAACCAAGACAAGCACATATAAATTAATAGATGAACTTAAAATCTTCCATTTGTCAGTAGACTTAATTATCTTCCAAAAGCTTTGAAACATAAGCTTAATTTCAAGGATACATCATGTTTCAGGACTATGAATATGTGCCAGGACTAACAGAGACTGCTACAGGACTGACAGAGAAACACCCACAAAACACCCACAATAAGCAAAACTAGGAATCCCTTATGTAGCTGTAGGCTCTAGGGGGCAATCATCAGGGTGATTGCTAGAAAACTTGCATTTGAGACAACCTCAACAATCCTCCCACTCCACTGGAGGAAGGAGAAATCACAATAGAGTAGGGCTGTGTCATTCAGGAGTGAGGATCTTCTACAAGAGAGACAAGTGGCCGGGTACCATGGCACACACCTATAGTTTCAGATACTCGGGATGCCGAGGCAGAATTGCTTGAGCCCAGGAGTTTGAGATTAGCCTGAACAACACTGAGACATTGAGACCAGACCCTCTTTAAAGAGACAAGTGACAGTGACAGGGCATACCATACCTTGCCTCTGTTTTTAAAAAGACCACACTATCAAGAATTGCTAACAATAAGGGAAAACCAACCCATACAAAAAGAGGCCCCCAACTCAAATACAAAAGCAGTATCTGAGAAAGCAGGATAAGCCAAGCAAACAAAAAATTTAGTTTCAAAAAAATGAGAGGCTATCTTGCCATCATTAAAAAAAGGTTGCTTTTAAAGAGCACCAATTAGAAATTCTGAAAATGAAAAAACTTTATTACAATTAATTCAGCAGATTGGCTATATATTAAAGGAGAAAGCTGAGGAGCGAATTAACAAGTAGAGAATGGGGGAAACCTGACAGAATGCCATGGAAAGAGAGGATAGGGAGATGGGAAGTTTGGAGAAATGAAATGACACAAAGTATAAATTCAGAAGTTCCATCATTTGCCTACCTGGAGTTATAAAACGAAAGGCATAGGAAAAAAAAAATCTAAGGAATCAGAGAAATTCTTGGAGTTCAAGAAAAATGACATGCATTTTTAGACATTATGGTGAAATTTCACAACAAAAATCCTGAAAGTATTTAAAAAGAAAAACAATCCAGTGCCAGACTGTCACCAACATTTGGTACTAAAAACCAATTAAGTAACAATTTCAAAATTCTCAAGCAAGATTATCTTGTAACTAAAGTCTTATACCTAGCTAAACTAACATTTGAGGTTGAACACAAGAAAAGAAATAGAAATGTACAGCTTCCTTACTACTAAAAATAAACCCCAAATAGGGAAATGACCAACACAACAAAAAGCAGAAAGGAAGGAAAAATAAGAAACAAAAAAGCAGAGTAAACATGGCAGTAATCGCTAAACATGTAAATAGTAACAATAAATGTGAGTAGTTTAGATCCCTGCATTAAAAGACTTTCGAATTGTTTAAAACCAAAACTAACAACCTGCTGCCTATAAGGCATGATGTAAAACCAAATGACATACTAAGGCCAAACAATTTTTTTTTTTTAAAAGGAATGTAAAAAGTTGTGGAAGGTGAATACTAAACAACACAAATTTTAAAAAAGGCAATATAGACAAAATATCATTCAAAAGCATCAGATGATGTCCAGATAGTTTTACTGATAAAAGGTTCAATCTGCCAAAAAAGCACAACAATCATGAATCTTCAGGTATCTAATAAAGGTTTAAAATATACTCAATTGGCTGGGCACGGGGGCTCACGCCTTTGGGAGGCCGAGGCGGGTGGATTACCTCAGGTCAGGAGTTCAAGACCAGCCTGGCCAACATGGTGAAAACACATCTCTAAAAAAATAGAAAAATCAGCTGGGATGGTGGCAGGCACCTGTAGTCCCAGCTACTCAGGAGGCTGAGGCAGGAGAATCACTTGAACCCGGGAGGCGGAGGTTGCAGTGAGCCGAGATCACACCACTGCACGCCAGCCTGGGGGACAGAATGTGACTCCACCTTAAAAAAAAAAAGAAACAAAGGAAACAGACTCAAGTATCACTGTCTCATGCACCACTGGCTCCAAGACAACAGGTCATTAAAGTGAAAGACAAACAGAATCAGTATAATTACATTTTTTTCTTTTTGCCAAGCAAGTACAATTGAATTTTAGTTGATGTGATTCTACTATACAATAACCAACAGTGTAGTCTTTACCCTGAAGGACCATACCGGAGACCAGTGTAGGAAACAAACAACTGTCAATCTCGCAAAAGAACTATTATTGACAAAAACACTAAAATCCCATTATGAAAATGTACAGTTAAACGCAACATAACAATGTTTTAGTCAATGATAGACTGAATATACAATGGTGGTCCCATAAGATTATAATGGAGCTGAAAAATTCCTACTGCCTAGTGATGTCACAGCCATTGTAATGCACTCCTTATGTGTCTGTGGTGCTGCTGATGTAAACAAACCTACTACACTGCTAGATGTATAAAAGCATAGCATATATTGGGGCTGGGTGCAGTGGCTCATGCCTGTAATCCCAACACTCTGGAAGGCCAAGGTGGGTGGATCATTTGAGGTCAGGAGTTTGAAACCAGCCTGACCAATA
>NW_012119510.1:936511-937540 GCF_000951035.1 Colobus angolensis palliatus
CCTGTAATCCCAGCACTTTGGGAGGCTGAGGCAGGCGGATCACCTGAGGTCAGGAGTTCGAGACCAGCCTGACCAACATGGAGAAATCTCGTCTCTACTAAAAATACAAAACTAGCTGGGCATGGTGGCACATGCCTGTAATCCCAGCTACTAGGGACGCCGAGGCAGGAGAATCGCTTGAACCCGGGAGATGGAGGTGGCGGTGAGCCAAGATCACGCCATTGCACTCCAGCCCGGGCAACAAGAGTGAAACTCCATCTCGAAAAAAAAAAAGTTAAAAAAATTTAAAAGTTCATAAAGTTAAAAAGTTACAGTAAGCTAAGGTTAATTATTGAAGAAAAGTATTTTATAAATTTAGTGTACACATTACTAAAGGGTACAGTGTTTAAACAGTATACTACAGTAGTATTCAGTAATGTCCTAGGCCTTTACATTCACTCACCCACTGACCCAGAGCAGCTTCCAGTCGACAAGCTCCATGTTAAGTGCCCTAAACAGGTGTACCATTTTTTATCTTTTATACTGTATTTTTACTGTACCTTTTCTATGTTTAGGTACCTAAATATTTACCATTATGTTACAGTTGCCCACAGTATTTGGCACAATAAAATGCAGTGCAGGTTTGCAGCCTAGGATCAATAGGTTATGCCATATAGCACAGGTGCGTAGTACACTGTACTATCTAGGTTTGTATCAGTATACTTGATGAAATTCACTAATGATGCACTTGTTGGAACGCATCTCTATTGTTTAGTGATGCCTGACTATATATTAGGTGGTTGGTAAATTTTTGAGCCAACAAGCAGTAAACTATTAGTTCAAAGAGTAGCGATTGCATATACACATACACATAAATCCAAAATTATTCAAGTGAGACACATGATCTAAAGTAAATACTTCAAGTAATACACCTAAGAAAACATTGGGAAACATTTGTTTTCTAACAGTATGGAAATTTCTTTCTTTTCTTTTCTTTTTTTTTTTTTTTGAGACAGTCTGGCTCGGTCGCCCAGGCTGGAGTGCAGTGGC
>NW_012119510.1:938384-946547 GCF_000951035.1 Colobus angolensis palliatus
GTGAGACTCCGTCTCAAAAAAAAAAAAAAAAAAAACCAGATAGGGAATCAACCTAAGTGCCCACCGATAGAAGCGAAGTATATATACACCATGGAATACTACTCAGCCATTAAAAAACAAAAATGAAATGTTCTGCAGCAACTTAGATGGAGCTGAAGGCCATTATTCTAAGTGAAATAACTCAGAAATGGGAAACAAAATACCGTATGCTCTCACTTATAAGTGGGAGCTAAACTACAGGTACACAAAGGCATACAGAGTGATATAATGGACTATGGACACTCAGAGGAGGAGGGTGGCAGAGCATGTGAGTGATAAAAAACTACATATTGAGTACTATGTACACCTGGGTGATGAGTGCACTAAAATCTCAGACTTTACTACTATACAATTCATGTGACCAAAAACCACTTGTACCCCAAAAGATATTGAAATAAAAAATAATAAATATATATTTTCTCTCTTCAGTGTACTGAGACTTGTCAAATGAGGCAGAACCTAGGAACATGCCCCTCAGCTCTTCATGACACCAAATCTACTCTAGAAAACAGGTTACATTTTGAAATGAAAGCTACAATATTAAGGTACAATCTAGGTAAGTCTAGTGGAATACAAAGTAAGAAAATCAGGTTTTGCTTAGGATAGTCAGTGAAGGCTACTCATGAGAATCTGCTATGAAATAAAAATGACTAACAAAAGACAAGAAAGTACTCCAGGAAGGAAAAACAACCCTAAAAGGATTAGCCCACTTATTGAACCTCCGGAGATCAGAAAAGCACCAGCCTCTAAAAACAAGTCCTGCGACATGATTACATAACTACACTGCAAAAAGCTGTCAATGATACACATCCAGCAATAAGAAAACTATTGTAAATTCTCAGCATTTATAAAATATTAACCTGATGATCATGCATAGTCACTGTAAAAGAAAATGAGCTAGAATTAAGTACATTAATCTGCATGTGAGAAAATAAAATGGGTATTAACTTGTCATCATGACACACTTACACCCAGGTAAAATATACCTGAGGTGGTTTGATGTTTCTCTTAAAATGGTTTTATGGTTTTAAATTTCTCAAACTCAAAAAGCATACACTACACTTGAATCACAGCTTTATAGAAGTAGGAAATAACTCTGGAACACTTGCTGTATGAGAAACAATGTTTCAATACTTATTGACCAATTGTTACTTTCTTTTCTTTTCTTTTTTTTTTGAGACAATGTTTTTGCTCTGTTGCCCAGGGGGCACAATGTCCCCTCACTGCACCCTAAATAACTCTGGAACACTTACTGTATGAGAAACAATGTTTCAATACTTATTGACCAACTGTTACTTTCTTTCTTTTTCTGAGACAGAGTTTTTGCTCTGTCGCCCAGGCTGGAGTGCAATGGCAGGATCTCAGCTCACTGCAACCTCAACCTCCTGGGTTCAAACGATCCTCTCCCCTCGGCCTCCTCAGTAGCTGGGATTACAGGCACCCGCCATCATGCCTGGCTAATTTTTGTATTTTTGTAGAGATGGGGTTTCACCATGTTGGCCAGGTCAGTCTTGAACTCCTGCCCTCAGGTGACCCACCTGCCTTAGCTTCCCAAAGCGCTGGGATTAAAGGTGTGAGCCACTGTACCTGGCCAACCAATTGTTACTGTCATATGAATCAAAACTAGGATAATAATACCTAAGATAATAAGGATTCAAATCTAGTAAGGAATAAAACCTAAGACAACAAAAAAGTCCTTTCCCATCTCATGTCTTGAAATTTTAAAAATCTACAACCAACCCCACCTACTAAATCATAATAACTCTTTGCCTAGGAAGAATATACTTGCATAATGACTGCTTCTGCAGGATTATGGTTGCAGGTCATACATAATCAACTCATTTACAAAAAGTATGCCCAAATGAGGTTTAAGACTCACACGGGGCCGGGCACGGTGGCTCACGCCTGGAACCCCAGCACTTTGGGAGGCAGAGGTGGGTGGACTGCTTGAGGTTAAGAGTTCAAGACCAGTCTAGCCAACATGGTGAAATCCATCTCTTATTAAAAATACAAAAATTTGGCCGGGCGCGGTGGCTCAAGCCTGTAATCCCAGCACTTTGGGAGGCCAAGACGGGCGGATCACGAGGTCTGGAGATCGAGACCATCCTGGCTAACACGGTGAAACCCCGTCTCTACTAAAAATACAAAAAACTAGCCGGGCGAGGTGGCGGGCGCCTGTAGTCCCAGCCTGAGGCAGGAGAATGGCGTAAACCCGGGAGGCGGAGCTTGCAGTGAGCTGAGATCCGGCCACTGCACTCCAGTCCAGGCGACAGAGCGAGACTCCGCCTCAAAAAGAAAAAAAACAAAACAAAACAAAACAAAAAAAAATTCGCCAGGTGTGGTGGCAAGCTACTTGGGAGGCTGAGGCAGGAGAATCGCTTAAACCTAGGAGGCGGACATTGCAGTGAGCGGAGACTGCACCACTGCACTCCAGCCTGGGTGACAAAGCAAAACTCCAACTCAAAAAAAAAAAAAGAAAAAGAAAAAAAGATTAACACGGAATCCAGCATTAACTGGTAGAACAAAAATGAAGAGCTGGAAAATCTGAAAAAATAAACCACTTGTGAGATTTATACACACACACACACACACACACACACACATATATAATATAAGCTTAGGGATGTCAAAGGAACCCTTAATTATTAGTCAAAAAATGAAACTTCATTCATTCAATACCTGCTATGAACCTGTATTAGGTTCTGGGAATACAATGGTGAACAAGATACAGCCAGTCTCAGCCTTCAGATTCAAAAGCATAGCAGGAAACAGGAATGAGTAATTCTAGTACCACGTGGTAAGTGCTATAAAAGGGAAAAAGTCCAGGGTGTTACAAAATCACATAGCGGTGAGCCTAGGTAGAGAGAAGTTTCAGAAAAGGTGAAACGACTTCCGTGTTGTGATAAGGAGACTAACAATCCGTGAGGCTGGTATTTGTTTGTTTTTTTTTTAAATCAGGAAAATGTAGTACCTCAGAAGCAACAGGAAAAGTTATGACATTTAGTGCACAATGTGAAATACTGCCAAGGATTAAGATGAAGATTGAAAAGTGTGAACTAAACTTAGAGAGGAATGTCATTGGTGTCCCTGATTTTAAAAAAATAACTCAAAACAGATCATTTGGGGGAGACAATAACTTCACTTCAAACAAGATGACTAATAACAACAGTTTATGCAGTCCTTGACCCTTTACTAAAATGTGTAGGTACATCTTTCCTTTCCTACTGTAGTAGGCTGGCTTAGATTATTGGTTCCTAACCATTTCATGTGGGTTAAACTCTGTGTAATGTTAAATATGAACACAAGAATGACTGCATTTTTTATCATCAGATTAAATAACAATTGGACAAAAAGTTACTATGAAGTCAATAACGCTTTTAAATAAGTGCATTTTTCTAAAGAATCACAGAATGTTTGAAAAAGAAGTATCTAGGATATTGGTACAGCCAGGATACCATGCTTGGAATATATGTGTGGTGGTCCCTTGTCATGACTCAAGCCCACAGATTGAGAAGTACTATGGATAATATCATCTTCTAAAAAGTCTTGCAATTTAAAATTTTTAACAAATTCTTTAAGTCCAAAAAAATTACTGAAGCAAAATGGCACATTATGGTAGATTTCATAATGGTCCAAAATGGAATATGATCTAACACTTTGGTAAGCACCTCAGTCTGAGACACTATCAACTGTGACTAAATGCTTTTCTTTAGTGATACCTCAATATTTCCATTCATTAAAACAACTATGAATATCCTTTGCACTTCCTGTACAAGTTTTTGCTATCCCAGAAAAAAGGAAATTGTATACTCTAATTGTAAAAGAAAATCTGAAACCCAATAGAAGCCCAGTAATTCTATCAGATCATTGTACATTAAGGTAAACATAAGTCAAAAGACAAAAATGCAGATTTTCCATTCTATTTGCTGATATCAAACCCTAAACAGACAATACTTGTCTATTTATTCATTCCCTTAAAAACTGTAGTTATTGGCTTAGGTGGAGAAAGGACAGTTAGGGCATCGGGAATTCTGCCAGTTTTCCATCAGTGAAAGCAAATGCTTCTGGTTGCGAAACCTATAGAGGATGCCAATTTAGAGGTGCTATTCAAAATGTACAGCAATTTCTCCAACCACAGATAAGAAATTACAATTACTGATCAATTATATTTAGATAGTCTAATAATAACTCTAGGGACCAGACTATTAAAAGAAGACAAAAGTAGTCTTTCAACATTTACTGGTCACCAACAGTTAAGATAAAAATTTCCGTTTAAAAAAACCACAAAGACCTCTCATTGTTGTTTTACCAAAGAACAATCTAGTACTTCAAAGATTCCAGGTGTAGGCCTACAAATTCCACAAGATGAACAATGGTAAATGCAAACGCTTTGCCTTGTTTTATTTGGAGCCAAAAATACATCATTTCAAAGCAGTTTAAGTAACATAAAGAGTCCAATCTTAAATTCTAATTTTTAACAGTAGTCAGATGAATAAAAAGGTATTTGTGGTCGTGGGCGGTGGCTCACGCCTGTAATCCCAGCACTTTGAGAGGCCAAGGCGGGCGAATCACAAGGTCAGGAGTTCAAGACCAGCCTGGTGAACATGGTGAAACCCCATCTCTACTAAAAATACAAAAATTAGCCGGGCATGGTGGCGGGTGCCTGTAATCCCAGTTACTCGGGAGGCTGAGGGAGGAGAATCGCTCGAACCTGGGAGGCGGAGGTTGCAGTGAGCCGAGACCTCGCCATTGCACTCCAGCCTAGGTGACAGAGTGAGACTGTCTCAAAAAAAAAAGTTATTTGTAAAGTAAAACTAAAAAACTCTGAAATATCATGAAATTTAAATTCATCAGTGTTGATCCAGACAACGTGGAAAAGAGGAATTAAGGAAATCTAAAATCTGAAAAGGAGTCGGCTAGGTTTTATTAAACACCAATGGTACAGAACCCCTGGGATGAGGTGGGGTGGCTGAAACCACAATGAAATGTTAAAATCTAGTTTCCGCCGGTGAGGTGGCTCGTGCCTATAATTCCTAGCACTTTGGGAGGCCAAGGTGGGTGGATCACCTGAGGTCAGGGGTTTCAGACCAGCCTGCCCAACACGGCGAAACCTCGTCTCTACTAAAAACATAAAAAGTAGCCAAGCATGGTGGCACATGCCTGTAATCTCAGCTACTCGGGAGGCTGAGGCAGGAGAATTGCTTGAACCCAGCAGGCAGAGGTTGCGATGAGCTGAGATCGCGCCACTGCACTCCAGGCTGGGTGACAGAGTGAGACTCCGTCTCAAAAAAAAAAAAAAAAAAAAAATCGAGTTTCATGTATACAAACTATCTCTATTTTTAATGTTTACAGAACTGAAAACTTTTTGGATCTTTCATTTTACCTACTATTCTTCCATGATTAAAACTAAATTAACAAACGAAATAGAAAATGACTAGAGAATTTCAGATATCCAAAAATGATGTAAGACAAGTGATAATTAATTAAAAGAATCCTCTTCATAACTACTTTTAATAGCAGCAGTGAGCTATTATAAATGATCAAAACCAGAATCATCAATTTTTAGTACTGGAAGAAACAGAAGAGATCTAATATTTTAATCTTCTTATTCCACAGGGATGACGCTAAGGTCAAGGAGATAAAATGACTTTCCCAAAGTAGCAATGCTGGAGAGCCCACTATAAAGCTCAGAAATCCTAGTTCTCACAGTCCATAGGTTCTTCTACTATCCAGTCATAAACCTTTTAGAAAACAGGCAATGCTTCACCCTCCCATAGGAAAGATCATACGGTTTTCTCATGGCCTAGCACAATGCCTCACACTGTAGATAATAGTTTGTTCATTCCTATACCAAAACTTCCGTTAAAGCTAATTTGACATCCTAGTAAAAATATCTTCGCCCGGGCACGGTGGCTCACACCTGTAACCCCAGCACTTTGGGAGGCTGAGGTGGGCAGATTACCTGAGGTCAGGAGTTCAAGACCAGCCTGGTCAACATAGTGAAACCTCATCTCTACTAAACATACAAAAATTTGCTGAGCATGGTGGCGCACGCCTGTAGTCCCAGCTTTTCCAGAGGCTGAGGTAGGAGAATTGCTTGAACCCAGGAGGCGGAGGTTGTGGTGAGCTGAGATCACGCCACTGCACTCCAGCCTGGGCAACAAAGTGAGACTCCGCCTCAAAAAAAAAAAAAATCAACATGAATAGTATAAGATGGAAATGACTTGCATACATATTTAAGTGTATACACTTGGATACAATTGGAAGTTACTTGACCAACTGTATATACATATGTATAAAACTGGGAGATATTTGACCAAACGTTTCTCTGACCTCGACTTACTCTGGTACTATCACTGAACAACTCCAGACCCAGATAAAATCCACCACACCCAATCCCAGTAGTGTCAAATGCAGCCAGGCTAATTCTCTGCACAGCTGTCAGATACCAAAAGGATTTAACAGTCAGTTCACCAAAACCATACAAAGCTGTTCACTAAATACTCCAATGCTTGGACTAACATCAGAGAAATTATATCACGCATATTAGGCTTGGTCATGTACATTTCCAGGTGAAATGGAAAAACTGAATTTAAGATGCTTCCAATCAAAAAGTTTAAGAAGTCACTCCCATTTTTTTGGTATGTGTGTGTAGGCCTGGACCTGGGGCAGTGGGCTGTGTGCAACCAAGCCTGGTGAGCATTGCTGTGGCTGCTACTCTTGTGCAACAAGAGGGGACAGTGCAGTGCAGAGCGTTTTCTGAGAAAGGCCAAGGGGTCCGGAGTGTAAAAGGACACCTCTGGGCTGGGGCATGGCAGGGGAGGTTCCGGGGTCGCTGAATGCTTGCAGTCAAGGGGGCTTCCGGGCCGCTGAGAGAGAACGAGCCTTGGGAGCTTGATAGTTCTGCTTACAGTTTAGAGGCTGTAAAACAAATGCCACTGAACACCATTTCACTCTTTAGAACCTGTGTAGTCTTTCTTTTTCTATGTACAAAGCCATCTAATCGGTTTTTTGGTTTTTTTTTCTGCTTTTGTCAACTAACCGTCACTGCAGTTGCCCACTTACCCCGAGCAAAAACACACTCCAAAAGGGGGAGTGGCTCGTTATTATAAAGGCTCTTACCGATTAAGTTGTAGGCTTTGGGAATCACAGAAACAGTTCGTATCACGATGTACCAATTGTTAATGGAATTTAGCTTCCTTCACTTATTAAATACAATCATCACATTTGCAAATGCCCCACTCCCATCTACAACACTAGGAATAAATGCTGTGTCACTGAGAAGAAAAGCAAAAGATTTTTCTGAAACCAAAAGGAAACTGTCAAAGAAGGCCAGTAACCTGTCATCGGGCTACTCTGTGCCCTCCACTGGCAGCCAGACATGAGTCTCCCTAAACCCATGTGTTGCGCTGCCGCTTGGCAGCTTCCGTCTGATGGGAAGCCCCTTCACCGACACAGCTCGCCAAGGAAAAGCTGTACCCGCGTTTCCACCTCTATGGCCTGGAACTACTTCTCACCACGTCCAAGTGAGCACCGGGACCTTCAGGGTGTCCGCTGCCCGGGGCCGGACTGGCCCTGCCCTCCGGGGTCTTCCGTTCGCTGTTGCGCTTCAGGCCGCTGGCGTCGCCCCGGCCTCTGGACTCCCGGCGCCGTTGCTGCCGACTCCACAGGTATATGGCACCCGCGCCTAGCAGCAGGGGTGCCCCAACCGCCAGAGCCAGCTGCCATCGCGGCAGCCCCCCCGTGCCCGGGCCCGCAGTCCCGCCGCCGCCCACCCCACTCCCGGAGCTTGGTGCAGCTGCTGCGACCACCGCCGCCTCCACAGGCTTAGAGGCGGCCATGACGAGTGTCCTCCGCCACCTCCTCCCTGCCTGTCTCGAGCGCCACAATCACCAAGCAGCGTGCGAAGGAAGACTGAAGGAGGGAAGGAAGGCAATGAGCGAGCGAGCACGTTAAGCAGAGAGAGCGGACGACAGAAAAGGGCCAGAGGTCACCGGAAGCCCAGGGCATGCCGGGCCAGACCTGGCCGTGCATTATTTAGTCTTAAAGGCTACTTACCATCTTAAAAATGCAAACTTATGGTAAGAACCATTAATGAAAATAGTAACCATTAGTGACTCCTGT
>NW_012119510.1:946597-970490 GCF_000951035.1 Colobus angolensis palliatus
AAAAAAAAAAAAAAAAAAATCGAGTTTCATGTATACAAACTATCTCTATTTTTAATGTTTACAGAACTGAAAACTTTTTGGATCTTTCATTTTACCTACTATTCTTCCATGATTAAAACTAAATTAACAAACGAAATAGAAAATGACTAGAGAATTTCAGATATCCAAAAATGATGTAAGACAAGTGATAATTAATTAAAAGAATCCTCTTCATAACTACTTTTAATAGCAGCAGTGAGCTATTATAAATGATCAAAACCAGAATCATCAATTTTTAGTACTGGAAGAAACAGAAGAGATCTAATATTTTAATCTTCTTATTCCACAGGGATGACGCTAAGGTCAAGGAGATAAAATGACTTTCCCAAAGTAGCAATGCTGGAGAGCCCACTATAAAGCTCAGAAATCCTAGTTCTCACAGTCCATAGGTTCTTCTACTATCCAGTCATAAACCTTTTAGAAAACAGGCAATGCTTCACCCTCCCATAGGAAAGATCATACGGTTTTCTCATGGCCTAGCACAATGCCTCACACTGTAGATAATAGTTTGTTCATTCCTATACCAAAACTTCCGTTAAAGCTAATTTGACATCCTAGTAAAAATATCTTCGCCCGGGCACGGTGGCTCACACCTGTAACCCCAGCACTTTGGGAGGCTGAGGTGGGCAGATTACCTGAGGTCAGGAGTTCAAGACCAGCCTGGTCAACATAGTGAAACCTCATCTCTACTAAACATACAAAAATTTGCTGAGCATGGTGGCGCACGCCTGTAGTCCCAGCTTTTCCAGAGGCTGAGGTAGGAGAATTGCTTGAACCCAGGAGGCGGAGGTTGTGGTGAGCTGAGATCACGCCACTGCACTCCAGCCTGGGCAACAAAGTGAGACTCCGCCTCAAAAAAAAAAAAAATCAACATGAATAGTATAAGATGGAAATGACTTGCATACATATTTAAGTGTATACACTTGGATACAATTGGAAGTTACTTGACCAACTGTATATACATATGTATAAAACTGGGAGATATTTGACCAAACGTTTCTCTGACCTCGACTTACTCTGGTACTATCACTGAACAACTCCAGACCCAGATAAAATCCACCACACCCAATCCCAGTAGTGTCAAATGCAGCCAGGCTAATTCTCTGCACAGCTGTCAGATACCAAAAGGATTTAACAGTCAGTTCACCAAAACCATACAAAGCTGTTCACTAAATACTCCAATGCTTGGACTAACATCAGAGAAATTATATCACGCATATTAGGCTTGGTCATGTACATTTCCAGGTGAAATGGAAAAACTGAATTTAAGATGCTTCCAATCAAAAAGTTTAAGAAGTCACTCCCATTTTTTTGGTATGTGTGTGTAGGCCTGGACCTGGGGCAGTGGGCTGTGTGCAACCAAGCCTGGTGAGCATTGCTGTGGCTGCTACTCTTGTGCAACAAGAGGGGACAGTGCAGTGCAGAGCGTTTTCTGAGAAAGGCCAAGGGGTCCGGAGTGTAAAAGGACACCTCTGGGCTGGGGCATGGCAGGGGAGGTTCCGGGGTCGCTGAATGCTTGCAGTCAAGGGGGCTTCCGGGCCGCTGAGAGAGAACGAGCCTTGGGAGCTTGATAGTTCTGCTTACAGTTTAGAGGCTGTAAAACAAATGCCACTGAACACCATTTCACTCTTTAGAACCTGTGTAGTCTTTCTTTTTCTATGTACAAAGCCATCTAATCGGTTTTTTGGTTTTTTTTTCTGCTTTTGTCAACTAACCGTCACTGCAGTTGCCCACTTACCCCGAGCAAAAACACACTCCAAAAGGGGGAGTGGCTCGTTATTATAAAGGCTCTTACCGATTAAGTTGTAGGCTTTGGGAATCACAGAAACAGTTCGTATCACGATGTACCAATTGTTAATGGAATTTAGCTTCCTTCACTTATTAAATACAATCATCACATTTGCAAATGCCCCACTCCCATCTACAACACTAGGAATAAATGCTGTGTCACTGAGAAGAAAAGCAAAAGATTTTTCTGAAACCAAAAGGAAACTGTCAAAGAAGGCCAGTAACCTGTCATCGGGCTACTCTGTGCCCTCCACTGGCAGCCAGACATGAGTCTCCCTAAACCCATGTGTTGCGCTGCC
Organism: Colobus angolensis palliatus; assembly: GCF_000951035.1. Classification (NCBI taxonomy): domain Eukaryota; kingdom Metazoa; phylum Chordata; class Mammalia; order Primates; family Cercopithecidae; genus Colobus; species Colobus angolensis. The sequence goes on from NW_012119510.1 coordinate 948,724, forward strand.
GCTTGGCAGCTTCCGTCTGATGGGAAGCCCCTTCACCGACACAGCTCGCCAAGGAAAAGCTGTACCCGCGTTTCCACCTCTATGGCCTGGAACTACTTCTCACCACGTCCAAGTGAGCACCGGGACCTTCAGGGTGTCCGCTGCCCGGGGCCGGACTGGCCCTGCCCTCCGGGGTCTTCCGTTCGCTGTTGCGCTTCAGGCCGCTGGCGTCGCCCCGGCCTCTGGACTCCCGGCGCCGTTGCTGCCGACTCCACAGGTATATGGCACCCGCGCCTAGCAGCAGGGGTGCCCCAACCGCCAGAGCCAGCTGCCATCGCGGCAGCCCCCCCGTGCCCGGGCCCGCAGTCCCGCCGCCGCCCACCCCACTCCCGGAGCTTGGTGCAGCTGCTGCGACCACCGCCGCCTCCACAGGCTTAGAGGCGGCCATGACGAGTGTCCTCCGCCACCTCCTCCCTGCCTGTCTCGAGCGCCACAATCACCAAGCAGCGTGCGAAGGAAGACTGAAGGAGGGAAGGAAGGCAATGAGCGAGCGAGCACGTTAAGCAGAGAGAGCGGACGACAGAAAAGGGCCAGAGGTCACCGGAAGCCCAGGGCATGCCGGGCCAGACCTGGCCGTCCTTCTCCTCCAGTCTCAAGCGTAGAGGGAGAGGAGGGGCGGAAATCACTTCCGGGTTAAGGAAAAGCGTGGGTGTGAGTGGAAGTCCTCGGAAATCCTTTTTCTTTCTTTTCGCCCCGCTGCTTTTCAAGAGATTGACTTCTGGAGTCCCGTCGTAGCTGGTGTTGTCCCCTTTACTTTCAGGAGAGAAGCGCAGATGGCCCTCTTCCCTACTGAAGCCGAGGAGGGGCGCCTACACAGCTGGCTAGCGGCACTCGAGATCAGAGCAGAGGAAAAAGCAGCGCCGTAGCACTGGAATGGGCGGGAGTGGCGGAAGAGTTGTGAAGGCTATTGGCTGGCAAGGGTGGTGGGCGGGGCGTAGAGCTAGCTACCCAGTTTACCGGTTGATTTCGGATCCAGTTTTCCCGTTATAGCCACGTTGGCACCTCTTGAACCTCTGTGGCCGTTAGCTCGGTTTTCTGCCCGCGTGCCCAGGAAACCAACGGATTGGAAGGACTTTTAAAGATGTGTGAGGAAAGAGCTCACTGCTGAAGAAGCCTGCTGCATCACTGAACTTCTTATCACTAACACAGCCAGATTTTAGTTTGGACAAATTTGAGGTTATAGGGGAGGTTAGCGATGGCAGAAGACTAGGTGGAAATGGCACTTCTAGGTTGGCTGCAGTCGAAACGGTTTGAGCGTGGTCGCTGTGGCTTATCGTCGGCACCAAATTACGAAAGCGATGACTTCTACGTTGTTAGGGGTTTCTTAAACTGAGTTGGTAGAAATGCGAAGCGTCAGGGTTCCCGCCGGCTTCTAGCCTTTCTTGACGTATTTGTATCTTGAGCTGATTTCTACGTGACACACCAGCCCACATCTCGCTCAGGTCCGCACACCCCCCGGGTTGTTTGGCAATAGCTTTCTCAGCCCTCTTCTCTCATTCCCAGGTCGTAATTTCAATTCATAAACTTTCGTTTCTGAAGTAGCTTTATCAACTCTTTTTCCGATGCTCTGCACCAGATCTCTTAAAACATAAAATTACCTTGCAAGGCATTGTTTGGAATTCACGGTATTTTCATGAAGAAAAGACAACTATTAATAGAAAAAGTCCAGAACTATGGCGCTCCATTTCTGGTATACTGGTTTGCAGAAGCCTTACATTAAAATTTCGTAAATGATTGTTTTGCTTTCAAGTGCAACAACATCACAGTAGAGCTACAAAAAGATTGGAAGGAGATATTTTATCAAGTGGCACCAAAATGGACTGATTAAAATAGAATGGCCTGATTTGAAAGAATTTCAGGATCACCGGTTTCTCCTGCTTCATGTAAGTTCCTATTAGTAAATTGCCTTCGGGCAATAGGGTTTCTTAGCAACAGACTAAAAAAATGGGCTAAAAATAGGAATGGAATTGAGTTGATCGTTGCAGGCAATCGGCTTCTCTCCGCCTCCTGATCCCCCAATCCCCAAAGGCAAAATTTCCTCCCCTTAATATAAGCTGTGCCTTGCCTTTTTCAGAACGGAAGTTAGGATTTTTTGTTTTCTGAAATTTCAGTTTTTCTGTGGCCTGTTGGAGGATTGTAGAATGCTAACAATTACAAACTTGATAGGAACTAAAACATATTAAAAGTTTTTTTTTTAAAGTAAGCAATACACTGTTATGGTTAAACTCCAAAAGTTACAGAGTTCACTGTGAAAAGTCTTCCTTCAATCCCTGTCCCTAGCTGCACAGTTCCTCTCTTCAAAGGGAATCGGTGTTATTTTCTTGAAACATTTTTTAGATTAATATTTATCTGAAGGCCTCATTTTGTTTGGTTTTATTTTTAAGGTTGGCATTAGTAAACGAATCTGTTCTGGTTACTTTTATACTTTGATAAACATCTCATTTCCATTCCCTAGCCTATGCTGCTCTATTCTCTTCTTTTCTCCTCCATTTCCTAATTGATGGTAGTGTAGAGCCACATTGAGAGTGTTGCTTACTGGCTTTGGGACCTTACTGATCTGCTGCATGTTTTTCTAATCTGTGAAATGGTGAAAACATCTACCTCTCAGGCTATAGTAAAGATTTACTTAGATTGGGAGGCCGAGACGGGCGGATCACGAGGTCAGGAGATCCAGACCATCCTGGCTAACACGGTGAAACCCCGTCTCTACTAAAAAATACAAAAAACTAGCCGGGCGAGGTGGCGGGCGCCTGTAGTCCCAGCTACCCGGGAGGCTGAGGCAGGAGAATGGCGTAAACCCGGGAGGCGGAGCTTGCAGGGAGCTGAGATCCGGCCACTGCACTCCAGCCTGGGCGACAGAGCAAGACTCCGTCTCAAAAAAAAAAAAAAAAAAGATTTACTTAGATAATATTTGAAGTGCTTTTGATGTTTGTTACAAAGTAATAGATATTTGATGCTTAGTTCTCAGTTTTTCTAAATTTTAAAGTCAAGAAGTAATGTACTGCATTTCATTTCTAAAAAATTGAAGTTGTGTATATGTGAACATAGACATTATCATTTTCTCGGTAGATTAGTGGAACTCAACTGAAGAAGCTTTCTTCACCTGTGATCTGTGTCTTAGGAGGCAGTTGAATGAGATAGTCTAAAGGACTAGGTTGTGGAAGACCTGAGTTATTTTATTTTTATTTTTATTTTTTTTGAGGTGGAGTTTCTTGTTGCCCAGGCTGGAGTGCAGTGACACCATCCTGGCTCACTGCAGCCTCCACCTCCAGGCTTCAAGCAGTTCTCCTGACTCAGCCTCTGAGTAGCTGGGATTACAGGCCACTACCATGCCGGGCTAATTTTTTGTGTACTGGCCAAGCTGGTCTCGAACTCCTGAACTCAGGTGATCTACCCACCTCAGCCTCCCAAAGTGCTGGGATTACAGGCATAAGCCACCATGCCCTGCTGACCTGAGTTCATATTCTAGATTTTAATACCACTAAGTTGTGTGTGTCACCCTGGGCAACTCTGCTTTCTTTATAATGTGAGGAGGGGTGGATTAGATTATTTTTAAGGCTCCTTATTGTTTTAAAATGATGTAATTCTGTCCCTTCAATTGTCATTGCTATGTGAAAAGCCTTTCAGATTGCTAGAGTTGGTAAATAGCTGGTTGACTGGCGGCCAAGCCTTCCAGCCAGTGCACAAATCTGCTTATATTAAGCACGTACATATAGAACAACTCTATTCTCTTTCAGCTGTCTGATGTTTTCATTCAGTTTTTCCCTACTGAAAAATTACTGAAAAGAATTGTCTACATCTGTTACTTATTTGGCACCCATTTCATCCAAAATCTGTTGTAATCTAGTTTACAACTTTATAATTAGTCTGAAAGTGTTTAGACATCATAAAATTCATTTTTTTTTTTTTTTGTGGGGGAGAGGTTGGCTGTCACCCACTTTTACTTGATAACCATTGATTATTCTCTCCTTGAAATGTTTTTTCCCTTGGCTTTCAGGAGAATAGATCCTTCTGGTTCTTCTACACTCTGACCAAACTCTAGATCAGTGCTGTCCATCACAGCTTTCTATGATGTTGGAAATGTTTTATATTTATGATGTCCAGTATGGTAGCCACTAGCCACATGTGGCTATTGAGCACTTGAATGGTAGTGTGACAAGGACTACAGTTTTCATTTAATTGACTTAAGTAGTATCATGTGGCTAAAGACTACCGTATTGGACAGCACAGCTCTAGATATTCCTCAAGTGAGGAATTTATTAGAATATGTCTTCTTCTTTATCTTCAATCTCTCCATTAGTAACCAAAGTAAATCTCATTACTTCAGGTACCATTTCTGTGCAGATAATCACAGTCTACATATCTTTTGGCATAGCTTCTCTTTTTACCTCTAGCCCTATGTTTCCTACTAATTACTCAGCAGTTTTTCTTGGATTCCTGACTTTTGTCAAAAATATAACTCATCATCTTCCCCCACTCATTCTTTCTCTGTGTGATCCTTTTTTCTTTTTTTTTTCTTTTTTTTTTTCCAAGACAGAGTTTTGCTCTGTCGCCCAGGCTGCAGTGCAGTGGCATGATCTCGGCTCACTGCAACCTCTGCCTCCTGGGTGCAAGCGATTCTCCTGTCTCAGCCTCCTGAGTAGCTGGGACTACTGGTGCCTGCCACCAGGCCCGGCTAATTTTTTGTCCTTTTGGTAGAGATGGGGTTTCACCGTGTTAGCCAGGATGGTCTTGATCTCCTGACCTGGTGATCCGCCCACCTTGGCCTCTCGAAGTGCTGGGATTACAGGCATGAGCCATTGTGCCCAGCCTGTGTTATCCATTTTTTCTAATAATACCACTATTACCTGAGCAGTTACTCATATTTGAAACCATAGACCTTTTTAGATCTCTCTCTTTTTCAACCTTACCTACCCTAGCACAAATGATTATGCTGTTGTATTTATATACACACGTAAACACAAAATCAGCCGTTAAGTCTTCAACAAATTCAACTTTGTTGTAGTATCTTTCTGATAGTTTTCTTTTCACATCTTCAGACACTTCTTAGTTCATGTAAGTGAAAACTCCTAAGAGCACGTATAACACATAACAGATGCTCTATAAATAGTTTCTTCCCATCTTACTCAGTTCAGGCTGCTATAACAAAAATACCATACAGCTACTTAGCTAATAAACTATAGAAATTTATTTCTCACAATTTTTGAGGATGGGAGTTAGAGATCAGTGTGCCAGCATGGTCAAGTTCTGTAAGAGCCCTCTTCTGGGTTGAGGACTGCAAATTTGGTTTGTGTCCTCAAACAGTGGAAAGGGGCAAGAAAGTTCTCTGGAGTCTCTTTTATAGGGGCACTCAGGCATTCATCCCATTTTTAAGGGCTCCATCCTCATAATCTAATCACTTCCCAAAGGCCTCAACACCTAGTACTATCACATTCCCTTCTTTTTTCTCTTTTATTCATTTCATTCATCTTCCCTAAATCCTATATTTGCTTGCTTCCCAGATAACTTCTCTGCCTCTAGTTCCTCTCTTCTATGTGTTACCCTGCACCTTGATATCAAATTGTTCTTCCTATAGCATAACTGTAATTTCACTCTTGAGCACAAAGACTTTTAAATCCTCTTCACTTTCACTATAAGGTTCGATGTTTCTGCCCACCCATGCCTCCCTTCATACACATCTTCTCTTTCCTTGGTCTAAGATATTAGCACCTAGCACTATTAGAAATTACCTATGTGGGCTGAGTACAGTGGCTTGTGCCTGTAATCCCAACGCTTTGGGAGGCTGAGGTGGGCAGATCACCTGAGGTCAGGAGTTCAAGATCAGGCTGACCAACATGGTGAAACCCTGTCTCTACTAAAAACACAAAAATTAGCCAGGCGTGGTGGCGCACGCCTGTAATCCCAGCTACTTGGGAGACTGCAGGAGAATCGCTTAAACCCAGGAGGCGGAGGTTGCAGTGAGCTGAGATCTCTGCACTACACTCCAGCCTGCCAATAGAGCGAGACTCCATCTAAAAAAAAACCGCTCGTTTTGTACAGCCAGAGCCCAGAACATAGGTGGTGGGATGGGTAATTTCATGTGTCAGTTTGACTGGGCCATGGGATACCCAGATACCTGTTTAAACATTATAAATGTGTCTGTGGTGGTGCTTTTGATTCCTTGATTTTTATTTGTTTTATTTTTATTTTTAGAGACAGAGTCTTGCTCTTGTCGCCCAGGCTGGAGTGCAATGGCATGATCTCAGCTCACTGCAACCTCCCCATCCCGGGTTCAAGCAATTCTCCTTCCTTAGCCTCCCAAGTAGGTGGAATTACAGGTGCCCGCCACCACGCCTGGCTAATTTTTGTATTTTTAGTGGAGATGGGGTTTCGTCATGTTGGCCATGCTGGTCTTGAACTCCTGACCTCGTGATCCGCCTGCGGCCTCCCAAAGTGCTGGGATTACAGGCATGAGCTACTGCATCTGGCTGATTTTTATTTTTAGTGTATGAAGGGGTGGCCTGCCCCTCCACAACTGTGGGCGTTTCTCGTTAGGTGGAACGAGAGACTTGAGAAAAGCAATGAGACACAGAGACAAAGTATAGAGAAAGAAAAATTGAGCCCAGGGGACCTGCACTCAGCATACAGAGGACCCCCGCCGGCCGGGTCTCTGAGTTCCCTCAGTATTTATTGATCATTATCTTTACCATCTTAGAAAAGGGAAGTGGCAGGATAATAGGATCATAGTAGGGAGAAGGTCAACAGTAAGACATATGGATAAAGATCTCTGTGACATGAATAAGTTTAAGGAAAAGTGCTGTGCCTTGATATGCATATGCAAACATCTCCATAAACCTTTTTAGTGCATAAAGAGCAGCATTCCCGCTAGCATGTCCCACCTTCAGCCCTAAGGCGTTTTCTCCCATCTCAGTAAATAGAACATACAATTGGGTATTTACACCGAGATGTTCCATTGCCCAGGGGCGGGCAGGAGACAGATGCTTTTCTCTATCTCAACTGCCAAGAGGCCTTCTTTCCTCTTATACTAGTCCTCCTCAGCACAGACCCTTCATGGGTGTCAGGCGGGGATCGAGTAGGTCTTTCCCTTCCCACAAGGCCATATTTCAGACTTTCACGTGGGGAGAAACCTTGGACAATACCTAGCTTTCCTAGGCAGAGGTCCCTGCGACCTTCCACAGTGTATGTGTCCCTGGGTACTTGAGATTAAGAGAATGGTGATGACTTTTAACCAGCAGGCTGCCTTCAGGCACTTGTTCAACAAAGCACACCCTGCACAGCCCCAAATCCGTTAAACCTTGAGTCACCTCAGCACATGTCTCTTGCAAGGACAGGGTTGGGGGTAAAGTCACAGATTAACAGCATCTCAAATCCAGAACAAAATGGAGTCTCTTATGTCTACTTCTTTCTATATAGACACAGTAACAGTCTAATCTCTCTCTCTTTTGCCCACAGTGTATCTTTTGTAGGTTTTTGCTTCAAAAAACATAGATATAACAGGTTATTTTAGACTGATAACAAGTTAACTTTGATTATTTACATGTACACACAAACTACTACACTTTAACTCCGCTTCCTTTTCTCAATATTTTGTGCTTTAAATCTCACAATTTACGTATTTTTATATTGCATATCCATCAAGTTGCTATAATTATTATTTTTAATACTTCTTTTAGCCCTACTAAAGATATGTGATTTACACATCCCCTTACACTATTTAAATGCTACCATTACAGTATCAGAGTATTATAAATTAAATTTGGCTATGTACATATTTTTACCAGTGAGTTTTATACTTTCAGATGTTTTTGTGTTTCTCATTAGTGTCCTTTCAGCTTGAAGAACACCCCTTAGCATTTCTTGTAAGACAGATCTGGTGGTGATGAACTCCCTCAGATTTTGTGTGACTGGGAAAGCCTTTATCTCATGTTCATTTCTGAATGACAGTTTTGCTGAGCACGGTATTCTTGATTGACAGTCTTTTTTTTCCTTTAGCGCTTTGACTATATCATACCACTCTTTCCTGGCCTGTAAGTTTTCTGCTGAGAAATCTGCTGCTAGGCATATTGGAACTGCCTTATATGTTACTTGCTTCTTTTGTCTTGCTGCTTTTAGGATCCTGTCTTTGTCTTAGATCTTTAGAGTTTGATTGTAATATGTCTTGTGGTAGTCTTATTTGGACCGAATCTGATTGCAAATCTTTGACCTTCCTGTACTTAGCCATTTATATCTTTCTCTAGGTTTGGGAAGTTTTCTGCTATTACTTCTTTAAATAAGCCTTTTACACCCTTATCTTTCTCTACTCCCTCTTGAATGCTGATAACTTGCATATTTGCTCTTTTGATACTATCCCATAAACCCTATAAAGTTTCTTTATTCCTTCCCACTCTTTTTTCTTTCTTCTCCTCTGTATATTTTCATATAACCTGTCTTCAAGTTTGCAGATTCTTTCTTCTGATTGATCAATCCTGCTCTTGATGCTCTCTATTACATTTTTTCATTCATTGTATTTTTCACCTCCAAAATTGGTCTGATTTTATTATTTCATTTTATCTGTTAAATTTCTCATCTGACCCTTTATTGTTTTCCTAATTTTATTGAATTTTTTCTCTGTATTTTCTGAAGTTCTTTAAGCTTCTTTAAAACAGCTGTTTTGAATTCCTTGGCAGATAGATAGTTGATATATCTTTGTGTCTTTAGGGTCTGTCACTGGCATCTTATTTTGCCTGTTTAGTGATGTCATGATTCCCTGATTGTTCTTGATCCCTGTGGTCATGTGTCAATGTGTGTGCATTGAAGAAGCAGTTACTTATTCCAGCCTTCACAGTCTGGCTTTGTCTGGGAACATCCTCTAACAATAAGCCTGTCCAGATATTCTAGGCAGGTCATTTGGTGTGGTCCCTGAGCCTGTGACCACTGCATCCCTTGCAGCTCTAGGGAGTGCTATGTACTCCCTACGGTGACCAGCACAGTGCCAGGCTGAAACCCCATTAGCCACTGAAGCTGACTTAGCACTGGGATGGAATCCTGTGGCTGCCGAGGATGGTGCAGCACTTGGGTGCACCCAAAACCCACAGCTGCTGAGGCTAGTGCAGCACTGGGGTACATCTGAAGCTTGCAGCCACTGAGGCCTACCTGTTGCTGTGGATTATTTGGAACCCAAGACCACTGTAGTTGGCTGATGGTGATGTGGGCTGGAACTCAAGTTTGTCTCCCAGGGGCTAAAGTTTCCCATCTGCTGCTGGGATGGGTCTGGAGTCTCAGTCTGCAGTTACTGGCTTGAAGTCATGGGGCATGGGGGGTCTACCCAGTGCTGAGTTTTACTATGACAGGCCTGGTATTGGGGTCCAAGGCAAAGTCTTACATTTACTTTCCTCTCTTCCTCCCAAGCAGACAATATCTTTTTCCACGCTGTGCTGCCTGGTCTTGGGGGAAGGGTGACATGGGTAATGTAAAACTGTTCTTCCTACCCACTTAAATGTGTCTTTTCTTATTATTATGCTATAACCAGGTGCTGTAATCTCTCACCTGGTTTCCTTAGCTCTTCTGAAGGTATTGTGTGCATGGATAGTTGTTCAAATTCATGTTTCTCTGGGGGAAAATGGTTAGAGAGTCCTATTCCATCATCTTGCTCTACCTTCCTCTGTGAGAGTGTTTTGGATGAGATTGATATTTTAATTGGCACAGTGAGTAAAGCAAATTGCCCTCAATGTGGCTGGCCCTCATTCAATCAGTCGAGGTACCAAATAGAACAAAAACTTGACCCTCCCGTGGGAACTCCTCCTGCCTAAGTTCCTTGAGCTGGGGTATTCGTCTTTTCTTGCCTTTGGACTTGAAGTGAAATATCAGCTCTTCTTAGGTATAGAGCCTAGTGACTTTCAGACTGAAAATACACTATCAGTTCTCCTGGGTCTCCAGCTTGCTTACTATAGGTCATGGGACTTCTTAACCTCCATAATTGTGTAAATAAATAAATAAATAGGCCAGGCGCGGTGGCTCACGCCTGTAATCCCAGCACTTGGGGAGGCTCAGGTGGGTGGATCATGAGGTCAGGAGTTCGAGGCCAGCCTGGCCAAGACAGTGAAACCCTGTGTCTACTAAAAATACAAAAATTAGCTGGGCATGGTCGTGGGTGTCTGCAATCCCACACATATGTGTATCCCACACACACACATATATACACACACACACACAGACATATATATATACACACACACAAATAAATATATATATATATTTGTGTGTGTGTATATATATATGTCTGTGTGTGTGTGTGTATATATGTATGTGTATATATATATATTTTTTTGTGTGTGTGTGTGTATCTCTTGTAGCCCAGGCCAGAATGCAGTGGCGTGGTCTCAGCTCACTGCAACCTCCGCCTCCTGGGTTCAAGCGATTCTGCCTTAACCTCCCAAGTATCTGGGATTGCAGGTACCTGCCACCGTGCCCAGCTAATTTTTGTATTTTTAGTAGAGACGGGGTTTCACCATGTTAGTCAGGCTGGTGTCGAACTCCTGACCTCAGGCGATCTACCCACCTCAGCCTCCCAAAGTGCTAGGATTACAGGCATGAGCCACCACACCCGGCCTAAATATATATTTGTATATATTTAATAAATATATTTGCATAAATATATGTGTACATAGCTTACCTCTGTAGCTATCTATCTATCTATCTATTTGCCTATCTTATTTGTCTATTAAAATTAGTCGTGTTTCTCTGAAGAACCCTAATATAGATTTTGGTACTAGGAAGGGGGTGCTAATGTGACAGAAAAATACCTGAACGTATGGAATTAGCTTTGGAACTGGGTGATGGGTACAGGTTGGAAGAGTTTGAGGTGCCTGCTCGAAAAAGCCAACGTTGCTGTGAAGGAGGTGTTGGTAGAAATATGGATGCTAAAAGCAATGTTGGTGAGGGTTCAGAAAGTAAAGAGGAGAGCTAGAAACAAAGTTTCCATTTTCTTAGAGAATACATAAATACATGAACAGAATATTCATTCAAATGTGGATGTTAGGGGCCATTTTGGTGAGATCTCAGATAGAAACAAAGAACAGACAATTGGAAACTGGAAGGTGATCTCTATTATAGAGTAGCAAAGAATGTGGCTGAATTGCATTCTAGTGTTGTGCAAAGTAGAACTTGCAAGTGGTGAAATTGGATATGTAGCAGAGGAGATATCTAGGTTAAGTATCAGAGGTACACCTTGGGTCCTCCTTACTGCTTATAGTAAAATGCAAGAGGAGAGAGGTGAATTGAAGAAGGAATGGTTAAGGAAAAAGGAGCCAGAACATGGAGATTGGGTACAACTTATGGACTTAATCAGCCATCTCCTCAGAAGCCAAGAATAAAGATGGGATTTTACCGGCAGAAACACTGCCAGCTGAGACTAAGGAGACAGAAAAAATGAGACAGGATGAAGGAAAGCTATCAGATTTTCTGGCTGGGACCATCCATTTTACTGGATGGGACCATAGAGCTATTTGGCTCTGAAAATACTTTATCCTTAAAGAAAAGGGAAGACTGACTCCAACGGCAATTCAGAAACCCTCAGGGCTGCCAGTCCCACTACAGGCCTGGGGAGTAGGTCCGGCCCCTCTGTTTTTCAAAGAGTGGGTCTGCCCTTCCAGTTTTGGTGGGTCAGGAACCCTTGTCTACTACATCAGGGTCAGGGTTTCCCTGGCAGAGAGCTTGTGAACTGGCCTTACTCCTTAAGCTGAAGGGGCAAGGCTACCCTGTAGAGCTGTGAGGATGATACTACCACCCCAGTGGGGCTGGGGGCAGAGAGTTGAACCAAAGAGGATTATTCTCTAGTTTTAAGATCTAATGGAATTTTCCTTGCTAGATTTTGGACTTGTTACAAGAGCCATCTCCTCTTCCTTCTTTGCTATTTCTCCCTTTTGGAGTGGGAATGTCTATCCTATGCCTTGTCCCATCATTATATTTTAGAAGCCCATGACTTGTCTGGTTTCACAGGTTCACACCTGGAGAGAGTTTTGCCTCAGGATCAATCACACCTTAGTTCTCTCCCATACCTGATTTAGATGATATTTAATGAGACATTGGACCTTAGGCTTTAGAGATGATGTAATGAGTTAAGACTTTTAGCACATTAGGTTGGGATGAATGATGAATGTATTTTGTATGTAAGAAGGACATGAATTTTGGAGGTCAGATGCCCCACTCTTAGTACCAAAATCTGTAGTACTCTACAAGTGTTGCTATAACAAACAGAGTGAGTGGCATAAACCACAGAAATTTATTTATCATGCTTCTGGAGGCTGGGAAGTCCCAGATCAAAGTTCTGGTCTATTTGTTTTCTTGTGAGGGTTCTCTTCCTGGCTTACTGTAGGCCACCTTCCCTCTGTTTCTCACATGACATCTTTTATGCATGCGGAGAGAGAGAGAATAAATTCTCTGGTGTTTCTTCTTATAAGGGCACTAATTTCATCAGACCAAGGCCCCACCCTCATAACCTCATCTAACCCAAATTACCTCCCCAAAGTCCCATCTCCAAATACCATCGCACTGGGGATTAGGGCTTCAACATGTGGATTTTGGAGGAACATGGGGGATAAAAATACTCAGTCCATAATAGCATATAATAGGCACTCAATAAATATTGTTTTAAGTAAATAAATATTCACTAAAGGTATCAAAGAAGGAAAAAGTGACATTCAAGATTGTGCTAGCCATTTTTGTGTTGCTATAACAGAATACCTGAGGCGAGGTAATTTCTAAATAAATTTATTTAGCTCATGGTTCTGCATGCTAAGAAGTATGGCACTGGCATCTGCTTGGCTTCTGGAGGAGGCTATGTACTAGATCAAAACACGGCAAAGAAGTTCAAAGAGGATGTAAGCATGTGTGAAGACAAACCAAACAAGAAACCTTGCTTTGTAATAACCCACTTTCTTGGGAACTAATCTGTTCACAGAGAACCAATCCAGTCTCTAGAGAGCAAGAACTCATTACCATGAGAACAGCACTAAGCATAAGGGATTCACCTCGTTGACTCAAACACCTTCCATTAGGCCCCACCTCCCAACTGCCACATTTGGGATCAAATTTCAACCTGCGTTTTGGTGGGGACAAACAAACCATATCCAAACAATAGTATGGACGGAATAGGTAGGATTTGCATTTACTTAAAAAAATATTTATTGTCTCTTACTTGCTTCCCCTAAACTCCCAAAATACTTTTTCTGGGACTTTCTCAAAACTTATAACTTTTCTGCCTTGTTTTATAGTATTATATTTGTCCTAACTCATCTACTGGGTTATAAGTATCTCAACATTAGAAGCTGTGTCTGATTTATTTTGTATCCTGTACAAAATCTACAATGCCTTCTCTAATTCTGTATGTCAGAGCAAAGTAATATGTTTTCTCTTTTTGTATTAGATCATACCTCAGTTTCTATTTCTTCCTCACAATGACTATATTGCCGTAATTATTCATTCTCATATCTGCTGCCTGTGCTCAATTCTGAGTCCCTGAAGGGCAGGGACCATATTCTAGTCATCTGTGTACTCCTGTATCTATAAGAAGGTTGGGCATATGATGGGTGCCTGTTAACTTTATTTATCCACCCAACACAATACCTGAAACATGGTCAATGCCAAATAAAAAGTTGATGAAGTGTTTGTTGAACAAGTTTCTAACTGATATTGTTGTCAATATTAGCAGCCTGGCGCCACCATTGCTGTCCAGTACCACTGGTGTCAGCTGGGACACCAATGCTCCTGCTGCTGCAGCTGCCGGCACCAGAAATAGTCTACTTCCATCACAACCACCTCTGTAGCCTCTAGCTAGATCCCAGTCCCTAGCATGCTGTGGTCACTGCTACCACCTCCACTACTGAAACTGCTTCCTGGAAGACCTGATTGGTTTGTGCTTTGTATCTCATTTATGATATGTAGAAGCTTGTTTCTTTTGAGCCCTTATGCCATTATTTTTTTCCCAATCCTGATGGTTTCTGCATTATTCAACTTCCATTAAAGCATCAGTTGAGTGGGTGGCACTGCTTCACTTCTCAGAGGGAATGTCACTTTATGATTGAATCAAGTGGTTGCCCTTTTTGCTGTCAGAAGGAGCATCTGCATTTATCTTCAGGGAACAATCTGTAGTAACACTAGTTTCCTCTCCTTAGCTGTGACTGATAGCTCATATGTATATTTTATGTGCTCATTTGCCACCTTTCTTCCCACTCACATGAATTTATAAGATCTTTCCATCTTCATCAATTTAGTTCATTGCCACCCACAAGATTTTGTGTCATTTGTAAATGCAGAATTGTTGCCCTGCACTTTAATTTATAAAGATATTACATACAGATGATGCTCATGGCGCCCTACACAAGGATGCTGGGGCAAGTGGGGGTTGAGGTCCAGCCTGCACTTTGCTCAACACAGCCTTATGTCAGACTTTGTCTGCCTGGAGAAAGGTGCTTCTTTTTATGATTTGCATGAAAATGCTGGTCCATGACTAAGTGATGGGCCTACAGTATTCACTCATAAAAGGCATTCAGACTAGTAGCCATGATTATGCAGTGCTGATCTTAGCATTGCTCTAGCACTGAACCTGAGAGCCTCTAGTCCGTGCTTTTCCATCTTTCTGCCATTTTTTCCCACCAGTGGAAAATAGCCTTAACTTCAACAATGAAGAAAAGACCCAATTTTGTCAAATTTTGAGAAACATTCAAAACTGCAAAAAAAAAAAAAAAAAATTGTTTTTGTAACTATGTTCTGACTATCTGTTGCTGCTTCACAAACTATCCCAAAACTCGGTGTCTTGAAACATTGTTTTATTACATATCATAATTTTGTTGCTCAGGAATTTGGACATGGCTCCTCTGGTAATATCAACAGAGATTACTCCGTGTTATTCAGCTGCTGAATGGGTTGGTCTGAAGGGTTCAAGATGGTTTAATCAAGGTTAATGAAAGGGGCCAGGTGCGGTGGCTCACACCTGTAATCCAAGCACTTTGGGAGGCCGAGGTGGGCGGATCACTTGAGTTCAGGAGGTTGAGACCAGCCTGGACAACATCGTGAAACCCTGTCTCTACTAAAAGTACAAAAATTAGCCAGGCATGGTGGCAGACACCTGTAATCCCAGCTACTTGGAAGACTGAGGCAGGAGAATTGCTTGAACCTGGGAAGCAGAGGTTGCAGTGAGCCAAGATCACACCACTGCACTCCAGCCAGGGCAATACAGCTAGACTCAGTCTTAAAAAAAAAAAAAGTTAATCAAAGGGCAGATGATCCTGAGTATACCTGATCTAATCAAGAGAGCCCTTCAAAGAGGTCAAAGAGATTGGAAGTGAAAGATTTTTCCTGCTGGCTGTGAAGAAGCAAACTGCCCATGGCGGGGTCACATAGCAAGGAACTTCAGGAGCTTAGAGTGATTCCTGGCCAACAGCCAGCGAGAAAATGCCCCACAACTACAGGAAACTGAATTCATCCAATAATGGGTGGACTTGGAAGACACATGAGCCTCAAATACCTTGATTTCAGTCTAATGAGACCCTTAATAGAGGACTCAGCTAACCTGTGTTCAGACTTCTAAGTCTTAGAGACTGTAAGATAATACATTTGTGTGGTTTTAAGTTGCTCAGTTTGTGGTAATTTGAAATACAGCCAAAGAAAACTAATAAAGATACCTAAATAGGCCGGGCGCGGTGGCTCAAGCCTGTAATCCCAGCACTTTGGGAGGCCGAGGCGGGTGGATCACGAGGTCAGGAGATCAAGACCATCCTGGCTAACATGGTGAAACCCCGTCTCTACTAAAAATACAAAAAAAAAACTGGCGGGCGTGGTGGTGGGCGCCTGTAGTCCCAGCTACTCGGAGGCTGAGGCGGGAGAATGGCGTGAACCCGGGAGGCGGAGCTTGCAGTGAGCCGAGATCGCGCCACTGCACTCCAGCCTGGGCGACACAGCAAGACTCCCTCTAAAAAAAAAAAAAAAAAAGATACCTAAATAACAAAAATTAAAGGAGAATTCTACCCCATACCATACACAAAATGGCAAATAGATTAAAATCCCAGAAAACTAAAACTTTAAACTTTTAGGAGAAAATAAGAGAGAATATCTTGATGACTTTGTGATAGGGTAAAGGATAAGCTTACGAAGAAAAAGATCAGTTTGGGTACATTAAAAGATTTTAACTTACAGAAAACATATACTACAAAGGATCGGAAGATAAGACATACTGGGAAAAGGTATTTGTGATGTTTAAAACTTATAGAAGGTTAATATACAGAATACATGTAGAACTCCTATAGATCAATAAGAAAAAGACAACTCGGAAGAAAAATGAGCAAAGGATATAAACAAGCTACTTGTAAAAGAAGTGCAAATGGAAAATATACATATGAAAACATCCTTAATCTCACTAATAAATAGGGGAATACAAATTAAGACAACAATGAAATTTCATTTTTGCATCTACAATATTGGCAACAGTTTTTAAATCCAGCAGTACCAGTGAGGCAAGGATGTCAAAAAATTGAATTGTAAATTGATTTAACTACTTTAGAGAGCCAACCATTATGAATACTTTTTGTGAATTCCTTTTCTCAACTGTTACTGTTTAATAAAATGGAAGATTCAGATACCTCCAATCCAGAGATTTCACCTCTAGATAGAAAACACACTGCACACACAAAAAACCTGTTTAGGGCACCATTGCGTGTAATAGCAAAAAGTGGAAATTACATAAAAGCTTACCAGTAGAAGAATGGATGGATTATCATAAAGATAACACCCTTGATGTTATCTTTCACCATTCAAGCCAAGAAATAGAACTGTGCCACCGCCTTAGAAGCTTCTTCTATGACTGCTATCCAAATCACAAATCCTCTTCTACCACTTACAAGTAACCATTATCTTGACTATCAACAATAGTTTGCTTGCTTTAAAAAAAAAAAGAAAAAAGTTGTGTTGTCACTCAAGTGTGCAACCCCAGATGCCGTGGTTTAGTCTTGTCCATTAGCAAAAATTGATGTTTTCTAAGTTTCTTGTAATCTATATTGGTAGATGCACCTAGAGTCTGCACTAGACCAAGGTTTGATTCCTTTGCAAGGCAGAAGGCAGATAATGTCTGATTGTCTCTCTGTAATATTAGCAACCCTTTATGCTTAATGCTCACTAATTCAGTGGTGATCACAAAATGGCAATATTCTAATTCTTTCTCTTCTTACATTTTCATTTATTAGTTGATATTTTTATAAGGGGAAATTGAAATTCAGACTGTTCCATCTGAGGCTTTGAGTCTTTTTGAAAAACAAACAAACAAAAAAATCCTACTTGTCATTCATAGTTTCCTTGTTCTCTATTATATCAAGAGGTTCCAAGGTCATTTTCTTTATTTCCTGCAACAGACCAGGAATCAGCCATTTTTTCAAGAAGCCCTGTTTTGTTTTGTTTTCTTTGTCTTCATTTATTTTTTAATCTTTTGTTGCTGCTGCTGCTGTTGTTGTTTAATGAGAATTGGCATTTCAAGACCACAGTCTGGGTTTTCACTGCATTTGGGTTGGCCCTTGCTTCTAGTCCTTTTCAATGGACAGAGTCAGGATATAAATAACACCTTGAGTACATCTTTTTTTTTTTTGGTGTTTTTAGTCTGTCCTTATTGTAAAAAAATAATTTGGTTAAATATATAAATACATTTTTTTGTTTGTTTAGATTTTTTTTTTTACATTAAGTTCCAGGATACATGTGCAGAATATGCAGGTTTGTTACATAGGTATACATGTGCCATGGTGGTTTATTGCACCTGTCAACCCATCATCTAGGTTTTAAGCCCTGCATGCATTAGGTATTTGTCCTAATGCTCTCCATCCCCTTGCCCCTAACCCAGTAACAGGCCCAGGTGTATGTTGTTCCGCTTGAGTTCGTCTTGACGTGTCCCATTCAAGTTCATGTCTGCCACAGTTGATTTTGCTAGGTATAAAATTCCTAGCTCATACCTTCTTTCTGTTCTTGTTGATCTTTTTGCGTCTGTGCATATTTTTTATTCTAATTGTGCTGACAGTATGCTTTTTGGCAACCATACTTCCAATGCAATGTTTCCTTGGTATCTTAAGTTCGTATATTTTCCTTGGCCATAAAACATTGCTGGCAAAAGGTCTGCTGATAATCTAATTGTCTTTTCCTTATAACTCATGGTCTCTATTACCTCCCTCTCCCCATCTCTGCCCAGGTTCCCTTAAGGAATCTTTCTTTCTCTTTTAAAATATAGCAAACATACTATGATATGTCCTGGTGTTGGTTGTATGGGGTTGATATTTTCAAATATACAGTATACTTTTTCTTTTTCTTTCTTTTTTTGAGACAGGATCTCACTCTGACACCCAGACTGTGGTGTACTGGCGTGATCTTGGCTCACTGCAACCTCCGCCTCCTAGGCTAAGCACTTCTCCTGCCTCAGCCTCCTGAGTAACTGGGATTACAGGCCCACGCCACCATTCCCGGCTAATTTTTTTATATTTTTAGTAGAGACGAGGTTTCACCATTTTGGCCAGGCCAGTCTTGAACTCCTGACCTCAAATGATCCACCCACCTCGGCCTCCCAAAGTGCTGGGATTACAGGTGTGAGCCACCTCTCCCTGCCAGTATACTTTTTCAATACGTAGTTTTAAATCTTTTTTTCTTTTCAAGAAAGCATTTTTTTGAGTTACAGTATTTGCTCTGTTCCCTTGCTTTGCTTTGCTTTTTCGGGGAGTTCATTATCTATAATGTCACTCTCCTTTGCATATCTTTGTAATGGTTAGTCTTGAATTCTTCTGATTTCTTTCTTCATTTATAAAAAAATATGTTTTATCTTCTATTTATTTGAAGACATTATTGGTTGCATTTTTTACTCGTTTCTTCTAGCTTAACCTTTTCTGACATGATTTTTTTCTCTTTATTTCTGAGTATTTCCTGAGTTTTATCATATCATTTGTATGTTATTCTAATTCTGTTTTGTTCTTTCATGTCTCATACTATTTATTTATTTATTTATTTTGTAGATGGAATCTCACTCTGTCACCCTGGCTGGAGTGCAGTGGTGTGATCTCGGCTCAGTGCAACCTCTGCCTCCCGGGTGCAAGCAAACCTACTGCCTCAGCCTCCCGAGTAGCTGGGATTACCACACCCGGCTAAGTTTTTTTTTTTTTTTTTTTGTATTTTTAGTAGAGATGGGGTTTCACGATGTTGGCCAGGCTGGTTTTGAACTCCTGACCCCAAGTGATCCACCTGCCTCGGCCTCCCAAAGTGCTAGGATTACAGGCATGAGCCACCGTGCCTTACTTCATATCACTTTGTAACTATCATTTAGTTCATTTTGAAATAGTGGCTAACAACATTGATCTGTTTTGTAGGTACTTTTTTTTTTTTGTCATGCTTTCATTGTCGGTCTATAGTCTCATTTTTAAAACAGAAATGCGTGTGAGAGTCTACGTAGATATTTTCTGTCCCTCATTTTTATGTACAATTCTGGAACTCTTAGAATGACATAGGGTGCAGGAAAGTTTTTGAAATTCCACAGAGCTTCCTCTTCTGTTGTGTTTGTGTAGTGTTTACAAATATGGCAGCTTGCTTTCTAAGATGTGCTGGCTGTGTTCCCCATCCCATTTTGTTTTAGATCAACTCTTTATCTCTGTTGTCCCTGTCTACTGCAGTTTTGATTCCACTCTTCACAGTTTCTCCTCAGTGTGAGGCTTTGTCCTAGAAGGTCAGATTTGAGAGTTTATGGTGACTGGAAAGTTCAGCCCTTTCAATCCTTCTTACCACAGGCTTTTTGTACTCACTCAGTGTTGGAGAGGACAAATCCTTCCCAGTTTCAGCTACTGTTCTCCAGTTGGTTCCCTGTGCTTTCCAAACTATTGGCTATTTTGTGGTTCTCCTGTTCTCAGGTCTGGAGGATGCCCTGTTACTTCTTTCCTCTTCCTCCTGCATGGATAACCATACCAGGTCTATAGCTATATTGGTGGTTTGACCTCACAACCTGCACTTGGGAGTAGAGGACATCTTGGGGGTCAACTTGTCACTTAGTTTTGTTGTAGAGCTGTCCATAGGTTTTTTTCTTTTTTCTGCTACAGTTGCTCTATTAGTTTTCATGTGGGGATTCAAAGAGATTAAAAATCTGTGTCGTCATTGTTGCTTTTTTCCAAGAGTACCTCTAACTCAATGACATTTTAATCCTGTAGCTACCCATTTAGAGAAGTTTCTTTTTCTTGATAGGTCATTTTTCTTTTTTACGTGACATAATGACAAGAAGTTGCAAATAAATATACACGGAAGTCCCATGCATTCTCCACCTACTCTTCTAATGTTGACATCTTGTATAACTATAGTATAATGTCAAAACCAGGAAATTGACATTGGTATAATCCATATAACTTACTCAGATTTCACTAGCTATGCACACACTCATTTGTGTGTGTGTGTGTGTAGTTCTGTGCAATTTTATCACATCCATAGCTTTGTGTAATTGTCACAATCAAAGTACAGAACTGGTCTATCATCAGAAAGCTTCCTCAAACTAAACTCTGATAGCCACTTCCCCAATCTCTAACCCATGGGAACCACTAATCTGTTCTTAATCTCTATGATTGTGTTATTTGAAGAATGCTATATAAAAATTATTTGTATTTATATAGGATTATATTTTTATTTATACAATTATAAAATTCCTTTTGATATTGAACTTTTTTACTCAACATAGTTTTCTTGAATATGTCAAGTTGTGTGTATTAAGCCTATACATTCATGTGCAGGCTCTTGCATGAAGATAGGTTTTAATTTCTCTAGGATAATTGCCCAAGAGTACAATCACTGGGTCATATGGTAGATATATTTTTAGTTTTAGAAGAGATAGGCAAGCTATTTTTCAAAGTGGCTGTACCATTTTTTATTCCCATCAGCAATGTATGAATGATCTAGCTTCTCTGCTTCCTCTTCAACATTTGGTGTTAATAGTGTTTTTAAATTTTACACATTCTGGCCGGGCGCGGTGGCTCAAGCCTGTAATCCCAGCACTTTGGGAGGCCGAGATGGGCGGATCATGAGGTCAGGAGATCGAGACCATCCTGGCTAACCCGGTGAAACCCCGTCTCTACCAAAAATACAAAAAAAACTAGCCGGGCGAGGTGGCGGGCGCCTGTAGTCCCAGCTGCTGGGGAGGCTGAGGCAGGAGAATGGCGTGAACCCGGGAGGCGGAGCTTGCAGTGAGCTGAGATCCGGCCACTGCAGTCCAGCCTGGGTGACAGAGCAAGACTCCGTCTCAAAAAAAAAAAAAAAAAAAAAAAAAAAAAAAAAACCCTTTTTTTATAATTTTGAAATTTTTTAAAAAAATATATTCTAGTTACTAGTCCTATGTCAGATACATGGTTTGTAAACATTTTCTCCCAGTCTTTATCTTACTTTTTCATCCTCTTAACAGGAGCTTTCATAGAGTGAAAGTTTTTAATTTGGTGATGTGTAATTTATCAATTTTTCCTTTTATAGATTATGCTTTTGGTGTCAAGTGTAAGAACTCTTGCCTAGCTCTTGATCCCAAAGATTTTTTCCTATGCTTTTTTTTTTCTAAAAGTCTTTACAATTTATATTTAAGTCTGTGATCCATTTTGAGTTCATTTGTGTGTAATGTTCTTTTTTTATTTTTATTTATTTTTTATTTTTTATTTTATTTTTTGATATGGAGTCTCGCTCTGTTGCCCAGGCTGGAGTGCAGTGGCCGGATCTCA
>NW_012119510.1:970610-973205 GCF_000951035.1 Colobus angolensis palliatus
CAGGATGGTCTCGATCTCCTGACCTCATGATCCACCCGCCTCGGCCTCCCAAAGTGCTGGGATTACAGGCGTGAGCCACTGTGCCCAGCCCTAATCTTTTTTAATTTTTTGAGATAGAATCTTGCTCTGTTGCCCACGCTGGAGTGCAGTGGCATAATCGTGGCTCACTGGAACCTCAATCTCCTGAGCTCAAGTGATCCTCTTGCCTTGGCCTCCCAAACTGCTGATATTACAGGCATGAGCCACTGCACGAGGCTGAAGACGCATTTTTAAAACTGTGGATGTTCAATTGCTCCAACACCATTTGTTGAAAAGGCTATCCTTCCTCCATTAAATTGCTTTTGTACTCTTTCCAAAATTCAGCTAGAAATACATGTGGGTCTATTTCTTGATTATCTTGCTGAGGCAGTTAATCTGTATTCTATTCAGGCCTTCAACTAATTGGGAAATCTGCTTTACTCAAATTCCACCTATTTAAATGTAAATCTCATCAAAAACATCCTCACAGAAACATCCAGAATTAATGTTTGACCAAATATCTGGGCACCATAGACCAGCAAGCTGACACATAAAATTAATTATCACCCTGTATTGTATTTTATTTTGTCACCTATTTTATTTTGAGAAGTTTCCTGTGTCATTAAATCCTATGATTTTTGATGATTGCATAGAATTCTATTGTAAAAATATAATGTATTAGCCTGATCTCCAATTGTTGTACTTTTAAGATATTTCCACATCTTACAAGCTTTTGCCATTTTAAATAATGTTATATGAACAAACATCCTTGTATGTTTAGTATCTACTTGTAAAAAATAGAGAAATTTCTGGGTCAAAGGATGCAAATTTTTTTTAAAGCTTTTAAATGCGTGTTGCCATATACCTTTCCATAAAGACCTTATTCCTACTAATAACATATGACATTTGATCCTCAGAAAAGATTGTTATGGAGCTTCATTTAAGTTTTTTTGTTTTAATAGTCTGAAAACTTCACATTATTTTTTGATTCAAACTTTAGTTTTTGCAATTTATTTTCCTAAATGTTGTCTTTTGTCAGTTTTCTCTATGTGTATGATGATCCTCTTCTTTATTGTAAATTGCAACATTTTGTCCCTGTCAAATATGAGGCACTCAGGACTCTGAATTCCCCCAGTTCTTGTTTGGATCACTTCTTATGGAGAGGCTGGTAGACTCAACAGAAGTGCTGAGACATTACCTTTAGATTCTGTGACATTGCAGTTAATAACTGAAAGGAAGCCTTTTCTGAAGTATAGCACACTGATGAACTGGATTGATAAAGTGGTTTTTTTTTTTTTGAGACGGAGTCTTGCTCTGTCGTCCAGGCTGGAGTGCAGTGACACGATCTCGGCTCACTGCAAGCTCCTCCTCCCGGGTTCATGCCATTCTCTTGCCTCAGCCTCCCAGGAGGTAGCTGGGACTACAGGTGCCCGCCACCATGCCCGGCTAATTTTTTTGTATTTTTAGTAGAGACGGAGTTTCACCGTGTTAGCCAGGATGGTCTCAATCCCCTGACCTCATGATCCACCCGCCTTGGCCTCCCAAAAAGTTTTTTACATAGTAGTAAATTTTAACAGTAGTAGCTCATCTGTTTTAGGATAATTGGTGCCTCCAGGATTGAAGAGACCTTGAGAGGTCAACCAACTAATAACATTTCTGGAGACAAAGCTGCACAGATTTCATCTTTGGCAGATGACAGTAAGGGCTGTGTTTGAAGGTCTGTTGTGGAAGAGATGATTTATTGGCTCTTCAAAACCTCTTCCAATGTCTACAACTATTATGAAGCCCACCATTAACCAAAATTCTGAAGAATTTAATGATGCTTAATGCTAAGGTAACTGGATATTTATATAACCAATATTTTGTAGGCAAATCTCTGAAAACATACTTTTCTTTGTCTCCTTTTTTTTTTTTTTTTTACACCACTAGTGGTATAGTTTAAAAACAGTTCTTATAATACATGCTGCTTGGCTTTTTAGAATAAAAAATAATGGTGATATACCCTTAGAGACATGCCTCAGGACACTTGGTTAAAAAAGGTGTGTCTGATGACCACCTCAAAAGAGTGGCAAACTTCACAGTATAACTTGATAACATACATGGAAATGGATGATTATACTATGACACATTGCCACTAAACAAGATTCTGGCAATCAGGTCATTGAATAGAACATAGCACATAGTTTCAAGTATTTAAGCACTGCTTTCTGGGAAGTAAAAACTGACTGAAAACCATTGATGTATTTTGACCATTTAAAAAAAAAAAGAAGATGTAGCAGTTTAGCTCTTCTGGACATAGCATTTCCTTTCTAGAATGAGACCAGTTCAGTCAAACTTGAAATCAGTATGAACAATGATGCTTTCCCTTAACTGTTAAGGAAAAAAAAAAAATGAAATAAAAAAAAATAAGTTACTACTGCCACAGAGGCATGGCACTGGGAAAATGAAATAAATAAAAGGAAAATCGGGTGGGCGTGGTGGCTCACTCCTATAATCTCAACACTTTGGGAGGCCGAGGTTGGAGGATTGCTTGAGCCCAGGAGTTCGAGACCAGCCTGGGCAACATAGACCTCGTCA
>NW_012119510.1:973665-1002390 GCF_000951035.1 Colobus angolensis palliatus
GTGAGCCGAGATCGTGCCATTGCACTCCAGCCTGGGCGACAGGACAAGACTCCATCTCAAAAACAAAAAAAAAAAGAAAAGAAGAAAATGAGCATATATGGAATACTTGGCGGCTCCATACTTGATGCAAAGTAGGAGTTCCACAAATGTAATATTCTCTTTACCTTGAAAAAAATACCCACCAAAAGACAGGGACTATAAGATTTATATAACCTTTATTTACAGAAGCCCCAACTAGAAAAAACCTAAATGACAGCCTAAAATGACCATCACTGGTAGACTGAATTTTTTAAAATTGTGGCATGTTGATGCAATGCAATACTACACACAGCATCAACTACTGTTACTGCAAAAACATGGATATATCTCACTGATATAATGTTGAATAACATAGGATAATGCATACTATATAATGCATTGAAAGTAAGTTCAAAAACAAGCAAATTAATCTATAGTGACACAGATCGTTAATGGTAAACTTTTGAAGGGAATATGGAAGGGGGATACATGGAGCCAGTTGGGGTGCTGGCAGTGTTCTATGTCTTTACCTGCATGGTGGTGGTAACACAGGGGTATACGTATATAAAAATCCATCAAGCTGTGCACTTATGATTTGTACATTTTACGTGTACTTGTATATTATTTACATTTGTACATGTATAAGTAATACCTCAATTTTAAAAACTACTCGTTTTGATCCAGGAGCTGGATTTTATATCAATATCATTTTATATGGAGAGTATCTAGCTCTAGATATGACATGGCAACAGCTGGCTGCCTGGCAAGCTGTGGTCAGTGTGTTCCTTGTATGTGGCCCCATTTCAGAGCTTGCCTGGAGCTGACAGGCATATTGTGAGGGTCATGCTCCATCATCATTGACAGCTGGAGATGCCATCACATGTCATTGGCAGCAAAGCACAGGGAAAACCAGGCAGTGGACTCTGCTTCCCACCCTTAGGCTGTGAGGCACAAGCCCCAGCAATGGAAGGATTAGAAAGCCTCTCAATTTAAAAAGACAAGGGGAGGGGAATGTGGGCTGCACAATTTATAAATAGACATTGCCCAAGGCTGCCTGATGATGAAGTGGTTGTTTAGTAAATCTTTCTCCTTTAAGGATGCCAGTATCGGAGACCATTTTAAAAAGACCAGTTTCATTTTGTCTTTTGGGGGAGATCCTGGGTTTCATTGTCAGCCCTGTTGGGTGATATTTCCCTCTGTCAGATTTAGGGGCAGGCCCTCAATATTTGGCATCACCTTTACATGGAGCACAAAGATGATGATGATGATGATGTGTCTTTTGCCAAATGGATGAGCAGCTTCTGGGGCCACAGCTGGAGAGAGGAGGATCAGAGAGGACTCCGGGAACGCCACCGACCACAAGCCACCAGTCACAGGAAAACCTCGCTGCCCTGCCCAGTGAGTGATTGTCATGGACCCGGAGGGGAGAGCTGGACTAGGGGAGGGGGTTTCTCTTCAATAATTTTTTGAGGAGTCTTTGGATATAAAGTTTTCTTTGGTTCAAAACCAGCACTTCCGAGTCTTTCTCATACCCACAGAAATCTCTCTTATTATTCCATCTTGTCTTTCAAGGGACCTGATTTTCATCTAATGGGTAATGATTTCTTCATTTTTAGTTATCTGAGATATCTTTAACCACTCTCCAGAGCTCCTGATAAGCCTGAGATAATCCCACTGAGTGACAGAATTTAAGCCAAAGGAAAGAAACTTGATGCTGTACTTAGTCTGTGTAGCCTTGTGGCTCAATGTGTGATTTCCATTTGAAATACTGAAAATTGTTCCACTCTTTGGTAGACCTTCTAAGGAACTGGGGATCCCACATAACACGTCACTACCTTTGAGACGTTTGACATACTTGCTTTTCTTTCAAGGAGGCCATTTGGTTTCTAGAAGGGAGAGGGAGCTAACATTCTCCTGCCCTCGGCACTGTTTTGTTATGGCTAGGCAGAGCACCTGGTATCTGGGGAACAAGATGCAGAAAAGCTCCCAAGAGGGGAATGGTTGGGCTTGGTCAGCTGTGGACTCAGTGGCAGGTACAGGTGGCTATTCTCTCTGCCCTCCTGTGATGCTGGAAGGCTCCACAGTGGACATGTGTGTCCTCCGCTTCACAGTTACACAGCAATAATACAGCTTTTCTTTTTCGTAAGTCCCATCAAATGTCAGCTACCAGAGGATAGTTTCCCAATCCCCTGCTGTTGCCAACCCCAGAACCAAGTAAGTTTTGTTTGGGGTAATATTATTTCATTTTTAACTTCAGGCTTCCCAGACACATAATGTCTATAAGACATATGAAAGTGTATAAGGCAACCTCTGTTACTCCTGGTGATCAGCAAGTTTGAGGAATGAGAATTCTTTGAGACACAAATATTTCAAAATAGATCCCTTGCCAAATGCATACTCAGGGACAAAGGGCAATCTTCAACCCTTCTTTCAGCTTCAGGTTGCTAAAGTGAAAAAGACGGGGGTGTTGGACTGAGTGATCTCTAAGAACCCTTCTACCTCTGACCTTTCATGTTCTGTTATAAAATAGACACCTACTTATTGCCTCTCATTTTAATCTGTGTTCCACAATAAGTGAAGTATCCAGGCTGTGTGAACCAGGAGTATGATTAGTTTCCAGTTTCCAGATGTGAGAACAGGGATAAACAAAAGCAAAAACCATAATTTACTATTTATTACAATGGCCCCTTGGAGCCACAGGAAATATGAAAACAAGAAAAGAAACATGGTTTACTAGTTCCTTGAATAAACTTTAGCATCTATAGGGCTTTTAAAATGGAGATAGTTACCCTATTTACATAATTCACTTTTAGGTTACAATGTTGTTTGCCTTAATCTATGGAATCACAGCATCTATTATGTATAACATTTGTAAACTGTGTCCTTGTGACATCTTTGTCTGCTCATCCCTGCTTCGGGCATTTGCCTGAATTAATCTGTTTAGATTCTCTGAGTCAGCAATGAATTCCATAATTATTAGACTAACATGCAGAATAAAAATTGCTGGATTAAAGAAGTTAAAAATATGACTGAATGGAATGGAGAAACAGTAAGCATAGAGCACAAGTCAGAGGAACCAGAGGTCAATGGGCAGAGTCCTGGAAAGTAGTTGGGAAGTCTAATACTTCATTCTTTATGTACGTAATGCTGTATATGTATAAGTGAATCTATACTTGAATACTTAACTCTTCTATCTCTAAAATGTAATCAAATATTCTTACTTTTGGTACGGTGCCGTGGTTCACACGTGGAATCCCAGCACTCTGGGGTGCCAAGGTGGGAGGATCACTTGAACTAAGGAGTTTGAGAGCAGCCTGGGCAACATAGACCTCGTCACTATATAAATAAATAAATAAATAAATAAATAAATAAATAAATAAATAAATAAATAAATAAATAAAATAAAGGGAAAATCATTTTCTCATCATTGCATAGTCTCCTAAGAGAGAGGGCACTGAGAAGCCACTTGACAGCCCAAGGATCATTTTCACTGATTACCTGGGCACCCATGATGTCTGGTCACTTTATGAGAATACACACACCACAAACTTCCTATTCTCTAAGAGAAGGTATTTTTTTCACATTCAGCATGATAAGAAAATACTCAAACTCTCAGCTCAGAAGCTGCAACTGTTGGCAGCTTTTGCATACATCCTGCAGGCTCAAAAAGGTGCAGGGTCAAAAGGGCAACTCCCTTTGGTATGTGTCCCCAGCAGCAACTCCTCAAGGCAGGTGCCCAGGGCCCTTGCTAGGGAAGCAGGTGTCTGGGCTTCAAGGGTGGGCTGGAGCCTCGGGCCAGGGCTCCCAAGAAAGCCCAGAAGAGCTTCTCTCCCAGTGCTGAAAGACTTGACCCTTTCTGCTGTTGCTTTTTTGCTGCCCCATGTTTGTTTTTAAGAACCTTAGCATAGGCAGAGTAGGGAGCTATCTTTTCCTCATATTTTTAAAGAAGAAATAGGCTTAACTAGAGAAAAAAATGGAGTTGGAAGTCTCATTTTCTATAATGTAGTCCAAATCGTTTTTTCTTTCTGGGGTGTATTTACATCTTGTTGTTTTGGGATAATTTTTGGTAAAAGATTTGAAGAGTTCCCTTTCATTCCAGTATTAGGAGGTTCCCCAGGACCACTCTTAGGTTCTTGACTTGCTAAAAAGGACTGACAAGGCTCAGCATATAGTTGTACTTATGGCTAAGATTTATTATAGTGCAAGGATACAAAGCGAAACAAGTAAAGAGAAAAGTTGCATAGGGCAAGTCTGGAGGAAATCTGGCTGAAGCTTCCAAGAGTCCTCTCCCAGTGGAGTTACAAAGTGCACACCTAATTCCTCCAGCAACGAGTTGTGGCACATGTGCAAGGCAAGTGTTTACTATGGAGGCTTAATAGAGACTCGGTACCCCAGATATTTCCTGGGTGTTGGTCAGGTAGGCACACTCTGCCTACCACATACACAAACTCCAGATTTGCAGAAGAAGGTCAGTTGTTCAGCATAAACCACATTGGTTGGGCAAACAGTTTAGACCACTCTTATAATTTAAGGAAAATGTTATGTTACTGCAAGAACTGTTTACCAGCCAAGTTCCCAGAAGCCAGCTAAGGGCTAATCTTGCAAGCCGGTCCTTCTAAGGATCAGCAGTTTCAGGCCTGCTATGTTAACCATTTTGTGTGTAGCTGATCTCCTTGGTCAAGGCATTTTATAGCAAAATTATTATCAGTAGTGTCCCACGACACAGTATGAAACTAACCTGAATATTGACTTTACTTAAAATCTGGAGGTCTTGGATTTAGCCAATTAAAACAAATCCCATTAGCTATAAAGGTTAATCTTAGGAAGCCAGGTGGCTTTCTCCTTAAGTTTTTGTATTAACCTTTTTTAACTTAGCCGGAGGCATCAATTCAAGCATAGCACATCTCTGGGTAGTAAATTGAAGCTGACCTGCATGCCTTCTTGGGCTGAGGCAGGCCATGATAGTCAAGATATTTACACAGGAAGTACAATCCCAGAGAGCATTCTTAGAAACGAAGAATTCAAGTTCAGTTACCCCGTGAAAACATGCATTAGTCAGGTAGCACAGGTTAGCAGAGCCCCCAGTATGGCTTCCCACTGTGGGAACTTCGGCCCACAGTTTCCCTGTCCCGTCTAAATAATTCAGCTAAGTTCTTTGTTTTAGAAGGACTGCCTGAAGGCAGTTTGTTTCTGTCAGTTTTGCTCATAAGCGTGGACAATATCTGGAGGTGTTCTTGGAAGCTAGAGGAGCTGGGGCCAGTTGCTGCTGTCTCATAGTCAGTACTGTTGGGTGTGATCATAGGCTCAGCAGTCAGTTTGAATTCAAGCCCTCACAACATCCTGGAAAGGCAGCACTGGTGTTCAGGAGCAGTTCCGAAAAACAGATCATTAATGTCCTCTTTCTCCTGCCCCAGGTGCCAGGTTTTTTTCTTCTTTGCTATTACACAACAGTGTGATTCATTCAGAAATCATAACTTCCCCAGCCATTGTTTATTCTTATCTAGACCTTTTATGAGGAAGGGTAGGAAGGGTTGGGTGTTAGAGGGACAAAATGATTTACATAGAAAATCACTGTTTCATGTAACAACCAGAAAAACCACATCATGTTTCAGAATGGGCTAGGACAAAATCCTGAATTTTCAAAAATTTTCAGACTGTGTTTACATTACCTGTCCCTTTTGTCCTGATTATTTATTCAGGAAGCAGCCTAGAAAATATCAATTTCTGTCTAGGAGCAGCTGCATTTAGCAATCAAACTGCCTAACTAAGAAGAGAGGTGAGCAAAGAAGAGTCAGACTGTCAATCCATCATTGCAAATTTCAAAATACTCTGGCAAGCTGAACACAAATTAATAGCAGTAAGCTATCCCCAGAAGGGGTCAAGAGCCCTATCTGTCAGGAATGGATAGAGGGGTCCCACTCTCTGCGATGTGCTCTCCCCCAGCTTGCAGCTTTTGACAGGGTTCTTGGGATCAATCATTTCTGATGCAACTAGTTCCGTTTCAAATGGTCCTATCAAAGAACAAACGCTTTCCTGTAGGCATCTGCAAGTGAGCCGTGTGATAGCATAGTTTATGGCCCCACAGAGGAGTGTTGTAAACAAACCTGCAATAGTTCCAGAGACTGAGTTCTGTTCCTTGAGCCTATGCCTGTCTTCAGAGATTGGAACAGTGCTTCACAGACAGTATCATTTCAGCTTAGCATAAGCTCCAGGCAGTTAGGATCTGTGAATTCAGGATTCCAAACTAGCTAGCAACTTTTCTTCTTTGGCAGCAGCAAAGCCAAGAAGATACAGGGCCAAACAACTGTGTTCCAAGTCCAATTGACAAGACGTGTTTTCTAAGCCCTTTTTATATTGTCAGGTTTAGAGTCCAATTGACCTACTCCAAAATAAGCACGTTAGGCTGGAAAATCGTTAGCCTCTGAGGGTCAGACACCTGATTTTATGAGAACTTATTAGCAAACTAAAAACCGCTTTTTAAAACTCAAAAGGTGTTTTTTCCAGTGGAGATGAGCTATCCTTCTATGTTGTCTACCTTTTCCCGTAGGCTCCAACAGGCAAAAATTATAGCAAAATAATCAGTTACAGAGAATTCAGTATTTAAATACTCAAGAGTTTACATTGTAATTCATCTACTAGCAACAAAAATCAAGAGGTGCATATTCTCCTAATATTTCTTACGGAGTCGCTTTCCCTAACTGGGGTAATCCCTCAAGCATTTACGAAATTATAAGCGTATAATATTTTACATCAGTTTTTGTCATATATTCATTCAGGTGCAATAGCCACAAAATAGAAGTCATTTTTAAAAAATCTCTTTTTTTTTCATTGCAGATTTTCTCAAACTCCTAGTAGTAAAGTTGTAAATTCAACATGTATGACTTACATTATACCTGCTGAGAGATTTCTAGTTGGAATGCAAGGGGCTGCTGTACCAGGCGATGGGGTATTATTTCCCCCACTCCCCTTTCTTGCTAGTTTATCTAAAGCCTTGTTCTAGCTCTTGGAACTGACTTAACAAAAATGGTAGAAGTTGGCATTGCTTTCTCTTCCTTCCCACTTGGAAGAGAAAGCAATACAAATTTTTAACATTTGTGGCCCATGCAAAATGTGTTTTGGGAATGTTTGGGCCGTTTCTCTTCTCATCTAGAGGAGAGAACAAAACCCAAACGCATCAGCCAGGCTGCACTTTTTAATCCCTTCACTTTAGCTACCCGTGGCCAAAAGTATCCAGGGAATCTAATGAACCAGTTATCCTGGGGTTGAGTCTGTTATTTTGAATTCTGTAGGTAACTTTTACCTCTCACAACAGACATCATCTCAGCAGCTGATTCATACTACAGATGGCTAGGTAGCCACTGGGCGTTGAAGGTTCACCATCATGTCCTCTTCATCCTCCCTTTTCCCAAACCCTGCTTTAGCCATATTTCAGTGATTTGGGTTGTTTTTTTTAGCAAATCCCACTTGTGATAGTAGCTGTCATCCCAGTTTGGGGATTTGCTAGAACTCAGCATATATAATCGTACTCATGGGTAAGATTTATTATGTTGAAAGGATACAAAGTAAAACTGAGAAAGAAAATAGAAAAGGCATATGGGGTGCAGTCTGGAGGAAATTAGGCACACTCTTCCAGAAAGTCCTGTTCCAGTGAAGTCCCACAGGATGTGCTTAATTCCTCCAGCAATGAGTTGTGATAACACAGGAAGTCTTGGCCATTTGCAAAAAATAAAAATGTTACAAGATATGTTAAGCTTTGGCTACTTTTCCTTAGTAACATAAAAGTTGTGATACCATGCTCTACAAACATTGGTCACAGTTACCAAGCTTATCTTTTTGCAGCTCAAGGAAGGATTTTCATATGGCAAATGGCCAAGAATTCCTGATTGAAAATGCAAGACTTCTCCAAGTTCTCTTGAAATACTGGCAGGATGGTGGAAAGAGCCTGGACTTTGTTTTTCTATTCCCCACTTCAAACTTGGCTTTGCCACTTAGTATTAATTTCACTTTGGCAAGGGGTGATCTATTTGCATCTCAACTTCCTTATCAATAAAATGTCATACAGATCTCCCAGTCACAGGGTTGTTATAAGAAAATTAGCATATATGGGGTCCGGCGTGGTGGCTCATGCATGTAATCTTAGCACTTTGGGAGGCTGAGACAGGCGGATCATGACGTCGGGAGTTTGAGACAAGCCTGGCCAACATGGTGAAACCCCGTCTCTACTTAAAATACAAAAATTAGCTGGACGTAGTGGTGGGTGCCTATAATCCTAGCTACTCAGGAGGCTGAGGCAGGAGAATTGTTTGAGCCCGGGAGGCAGGGGTTGCAGTGAGCCGAGATCGTGCCATTGCACTCCAGCCTGGGCGACAGGACAAGACTCCATCTCAAAAACAAAAAAAAAAAGAAAAGAAGAAAATGAGCATATATGGAATACTTGGCGGCTCCATACTTGATGCAAAGTAGGAGTTCCACAAATGTAATATTCTCTTTACCTTGAAAAAAATACCCACCAAAAGACAGGGACTATAAGATTTATATAACCTTTATTTACAGAAGCCCCAACTAGAAAAAACCTAAATGACAGCCTAAAATGACCATCACTGGTAGACTGAATTTTTTAAAATTGTGGCATGTTGATGCAATGCAATACTACACACAGCATCAACTACTGTTACTGCAAAAACATGGATATATCTCACTGATATAATGTTGAATAACATAGGATAATGCATACTATATAATGCATTGAAAGTAAGTTCAAAAACAAGCAAATTAATCTATAGTGACACAGATCGTTAATGGTAAACTTTTGAAGGGAATATGGAAGGGGGATACATGGAGCCAGTTGGGGTGCTGGCAGTGTTCTATGTCTTTACCTGCATGGTGGTGGTAACACAGGGGTATACGTATATAAAAATCCATCAAGCTGTGCACTTATGATTTGTACATTTTACGTGTACTTGTATATTATTTACATTTGTACATGTATAAGTAATACCTCAATTTTAAAAACTACTCGTTTTGATCCAGGAGCTGGATTTTATATCAATATCATTTTATATGGAGAGTATCTAGCTCTAGATATGACATGGCAACAGCTGGCTGCCTGGCAAGCTGTGGTCAGTGTGTTCCTTGTATGTGGCCCCATTTCAGAGCTTGCCTGGAGCTGACAGGCATATTGTGAGGGTCATGCTCCATCATCATTGACAGCTGGAGATGCCATCACATGTCATTGGCAGCAAAGCACAGGGAAAACCAGGCAGTGGACTCTGCTTCCCACCCTTAGGCTGTGAGGCACAAGCCCCAGCAATGGAAGGATTAGAAAGCCTCTCAATTTAAAAAGACAAGGGGAGGGGAATGTGGGCTGCACAATTTATAAATAGACATTGCCCAAGGCTGCCTGATGATGAAGTGGTTGTTTAGTAAATCTTTCTCCTTTAAGGATGCCAGTATCGGAGACCATTTTAAAAAGACCAGTTTCATTTTGTCTTTTGGGGGAGATCCTGGGTTTCATTGTCAGCCCTGTTGGGTGATATTTCCCTCTGTCAGATTTAGGGGCAGGCCCTCAATATTTGGCATCACCTTTACATGGAGCACAAAGATGATGATGATGATGATGTGTCTTTTGCCAAATGGATGAGCAGCTTCTGGGGCCACAGCTGGAGAGAGGAGGATCAGAGAGGACTCCGGGAACGCCACCGACCACAAGCCACCAGTCACAGGAAAACCTCGCTGCCCTGCCCAGTGAGTGATTGTCATGGACCCGGAGGGGAGAGCTGGACTAGGGGAGGGGGTTTCTCTTCAATAATTTTTTGAGGAGTCTTTGGATATAAAGTTTTCTTTGGTTCAAAACCAGCACTTCCGAGTCTTTCTCATACCCACAGAAATCTCTCTTATTATTCCATCTTGTCTTTCAAGGGACCTGATTTTCATCTAATGGGTAATGATTTCTTCATTTTTAGTTATCTGAGATATCTTTAACCACTCTCCAGAGCTCCTGATAAGCCTGAGATAATCCCACTGAGTGACAGAATTTAAGCCAAAGGAAAGAAACTTGATGCTGTACTTAGTCTGTGTAGCCTTGTGGCTCAATGTGTGATTTCCATTTGAAATACTGAAAATTGTTCCACTCTTTGGTAGACCTTCTAAGGAACTGGGGATCCCACATAACACGTCACTACCTTTGAGACGTTTGACATACTTGCTTTTCTTTCAAGGAGGCCATTTGGTTTCTAGAAGGGAGAGGGAGCTAACATTCTCCTGCCCTCGGCACTGTTTTGTTATGGCTAGGCAGAGCACCTGGTATCTGGGGAACAAGATGCAGAAAAGCTCCCAAGAGGGGAATGGTTGGGCTTGGTCAGCTGTGGACTCAGTGGCAGGTACAGGTGGCTATTCTCTCTGCCCTCCTGTGATGCTGGAAGGCTCCACAGTGGACATGTGTGTCCTCCGCTTCACAGTTACACAGCAATAATACAGCTTTTCTTTTTCGTAAGTCCCATCAAATGTCAGCTACCAGAGGATAGTTTCCCAATCCCCTGCTGTTGCCAACCCCAGAACCAAGTAAGTTTTGTTTGGGGTAATATTATTTCATTTTTAACTTCAGGCTTCCCAGACACATAATGTCTATAAGACATATGAAAGTGTATAAGGCAACCTCTGTTACTCCTGGTGATCAGCAAGTTTGAGGAATGAGAATTCTTTGAGACACAAATATTTCAAAATAGATCCCTTGCCAAATGCATACTCAGGGACAAAGGGCAATCTTCAACCCTTCTTTCAGCTTCAGGTTGCTAAAGTGAAAAAGACGGGGGTGTTGGACTGAGTGATCTCTAAGAACCCTTCTACCTCTGACCTTTCATGTTCTGTTATAAAATAGACACCTACTTATTGCCTCTCATTTTAATCTGTGTTCCACAATAAGTGAAGTATCCAGGCTGTGTGAACCAGGAGTATGATTAGTTTCCAGTTTCCAGATGTGAGAACAGGGATAAACAAAAGCAAAAACCATAATTTACTATTTATTACAATGGCCCCTTGGAGCCACAGGAAATATGAAAACAAGAAAAGAAACATGGTTTACTAGTTCCTTGAATAAACTTTAGCATCTATAGGGCTTTTAAAATGGAGATAGTTACCCTATTTACATAATTCACTTTTAGGTTACAATGTTGTTTGCCTTAATCTATGGAATCACAGCATCTATTATGTATAACATTTGTAAACTGTGTCCTTGTGACATCTTTGTCTGCTCATCCCTGCTTCGGGCATTTGCCTGAATTAATCTGTTTAGATTCTCTGAGTCAGCAATGAATTCCATAATTATTAGACTAACATGCAGAATAAAAATTGCTGGATTAAAGAAGTTAAAAATATGACTGAATGGAATGGAGAAACAGTAAGCATAGAGCACAAGTCAGAGGAACCAGAGGTCAATGGGCAGAGTCCTGGAAAGTAGTTGGGAAGTCTAATACTTCATTCTTTATGTACGTAATGCTGTATATGTATAAGTGAATCTATACTTGAATACTTAACTCTTCTATCTCTAAAATGTAATCAAATATTCTTACTTTTGGTACGGTGCCGTGGTTCACACGTGGAATCCCAGCACTCTGGGGTGCCAAGGTGGGAGGATCACTTGAACTAAGGAGTTTGAGAGCAGCCTGGGCAACATAGTAAGACTCCGTCTCTCCAAAAAAAAAAAAAAAAATAGCAGGGTGTGGTGGTGCTCCCATAGTCCCAGCTACTTGGAAGGCTGAGGCGGAAGATCACTTGAGCCCAAGAGGTTGAGGCTGCAGTGAATGGTGGTCATGCCACTGCTTTCCAACATGGGTAACAGAATGAGACCTTGTCTAAAATATATATATATATATATATTTTCTTATTTTAAGGAACAATTTGGTTTTCAATTTTTCGTCTGCTTTGAACTAATGAAAATACCTAAAAGAGAAAAGCTTACTCTTATCCTTACTTTTTTTCTTCTCTCCCGACTGCTCTAAGGCCCTTCCCTCTCTCAACCTTTTAATACTCGATAACCATCAATATTACATTCAGTATTATATGCATAGGAAGAGAAGAGCTTTCCCCCTTGCCTACTTTGAATGTGGTTTCTTTTTTTCCCCACTTCTCCTTGAATGTAGTTTCTAATACATCTTCATCAGTCTCATGATTCACACAAAACCACAATGATCAACATTAATTTATTTAACATATTTATTGAACACCTACTGTGAGCTGAACATTGTCCAAGTATCACAGGGTGAAACAAGACATGCCCAGTCCCCACACTTGTGGAACTGTCAGTCTAGTAGAAAATACAAATTTGGCAGTAAGAATGAGGTACAACAAAGGGTAAAGCTTAGGCCTTTTTATAGAATGCTACTTTTTCTCCAGACTCATTAGAACCTGTGTTTGCTGAATTAAAGTGAATAAAGAAATCCGATGTTATTGTTCTGTTGTCCTTAGTGAAAGAAACGTAATATGAAGTTTCTCTTATTATTAAACTGACTTGCCTTCTCTCTCCAACATCACATGAATACAAAACTGAAGTAAAACAGTTTCCCTGTCATGTATTTATTCTGTGGAAGTGCATTTTTAATACGTTTAGTCTGTTTAGCTTTCTAGTCATCATCTCCTTCAGCTTAACATGGTTCTCTTAACATTGTTCTGTGTAGTCTGGGGCTCATGGAAGGGAAGATTGTGCTAAATGAAAGATCTTTGAGAGAAGAAACTGAGTTTATTGGCCCAGGGCTTTTGTAACTCCAGATGGGCCTTCACAGTGCTGCTTCTATGCTCCAGGGAAGGCATCGTATGTACTTGCCCACATGATATAGTTTGAAGGATATAGAATAAGTCTCTACCGATGTACACCCAAGATGTTTTCTTTTTTCTTTAAAGTTCTGGAATACATGCGCAGAACGTGCAGGTTTGTCACATAGGTATACATGTGCCATGGTGGTTTGCTGCACCCATCAACCTGTCATCTAGGTTTTAGACCCTGCATGCATTAAGTATTTATCCTAATGCTCTCCCTCCCCTGGCCCTCAACCCTCTGATAGGCCCCAGTGTGTGAGTTGTTCTCCTCCCTGGATCCATGTGTTCTCATTGTTCGACTCCCACTTGTGAGTGAGAACATGTGGTGTTTGGTTTTCTGTTCCTGTGTTAGTTTGCTAAGAATGATGGCTTCCAGCTTCATCTATGTCCCTGCAAAGGACATGATCTTATTCTTTTTATGGTTGCATAGTATTCCATGGTATATATGCACCACATTTTCTTTATCCACTCTATCAGTGATGGGCATTTGTGTTGGTCCCATGTCTTTGCTATTGTAAATAGTGCTGCAATAAACATACATGTGCGTGTGTCTTTATAATAGAATGATTTATATTCCTCTGGGTATATACCCAGTAATGGGATTGCTGGATCAAATGGTATTTCTTGTTCTAGATCCTTGAGGAATCACCACACTGTCTTCCACAATGGTTGAACTAATTTACATTCCCCCCAACAGTGTAAAAGCGTTCCTATTTCTCCACAGCCTTGCCAGCATCTATTGTTTCTTGCCTTTTTAACAATCGCCATTCTGACTGGTGTGAGATGGTGTCTCATTGTGGTTTTGATTTTGCCTTTCTCTAATGATCAGTGATGTTGAGCTTTTTTCATACGTTTGTTTGGCCGCATAAGTGTCTTCTTTGGAGAAGCGTCTGCTCATATCCTTTGCCCACTTTTCGATGGGTTTATTTGTTTGTTTGTTGTAAGTTTGTTTAAGTTCATTGTAGATTCTAGATATTAGACTTTTGTTAGATGAGTAGATTGCAAACATTTTCCCCATTCCGTAGGTTGTCTGTTCACTCTGATGATAGTTTCTTTTGCTGTGCAGAAGCTCTTTAGTTTTAGATCCCATTTGTCAATTTTGGCTTTTATTGCAATTGCTGTTGGTGTTTGTATCACGAAGTATTTGCCCACGCCTATGTCCTGAATGGTACTGCCTAGGTTTTCTTCTAGGGTTGTTACGGTTTTGGGATTTACATTTAAGTCTTTAATCCATCTTGAGTTAATTTTTGTAAAAGGTATAAGGAAGGAGTCCAGTTTCAGTTTTCTGCATATGGCTGGCCAGTTTTCCCAGCACCATTTATTAAATAGGGAATCCTTTCCCCATTGCTTGTTTTTGTCAGATTCGCCAAAGATCAGATGGTTATATAACTGTGGTCTTATTTCTGACTTCTTTATTCTGTTCCACTGGTCTATGTGTCTGTTTTGGTACCTGTTACCTGTTACCATACTATTTTGGTTACTGCAGCCTTACAGTATAGTTTGAAGTCAGGTAGCGTGATGCCTCCTTTTTTTTCTTCTTTTTTCTTTTTCTTTTGTCTTTCTTCTTTTTTTTTTTTTGTTTTTTGTTTTTTTGAGATGAAGTCTCATTCTGTTGCCCAGGCTGGAGTGCAGTGATGAGATCTCGGCTCACTACAACCTCTGCCTCTGGGGTTCAAGCAATTGTCCTGCCTCAGCCTCCTGAGTAGCCAAGACTACAGGCATGCACCACCACACCTGGCTAATTTTTGTATTTTTAGTAGAGATGGAATTTCACCATGTTAGCCTGGCTGGTCTTGAACTCCTGATCTCAGGTGATCTGCCCGCCTTGGCCTCCCAAAGTGCTGGGATTACAGGTGTGAGCCACTGCGCTCGGCTGTCTTTTTTTTTTTTTTAATAAAATTACCTTTCTCCATTGTATATTCTCCCTCTATGCTCTCACTTTAAAATGATGAAAGACGTTTGTAATTTTAGTTTTTATCGTTGATCTACTTTCAGTTGGCTACACTCTCATTCTTATAGTATCTCACTACAGGGCAGGTGGGGCATGGCCCTCTTAGGGGAGTTCTCATAACCCTGGGAGAGAACACATACTATCAAGTGTCATGATTGGCAGTGGCTTCTTGTATTTCAGGTTATATTTGAATTTAATTTTCATAGGAGGCAATTCCTTTATCCAAGGAAATGAAACTAATGATAGAATTTCAGGTACCAGTGACAACTCTATAGGGAGCTTTTAGCATGATGTTCTGTGGGCTTTTCTGTCTTCTTCTAGGTGCTAAGGTGGAGGAGTTGCTAGAAAGGCAGCGGAGAGGAGTGGTCAGGAGCAAGTGCTCTGGAGCTGGCCTCCTGTGTCCTTCATTTACTAGCAGCATAACTCTGAGCAAGCTTCTTGAACTCTCTTTGCCTCCAGTTCCCCACATGTAAATGGGATTAGCGATCATAGTACAGACCTCATAAAGGTGCTGTGAATATTCAATAAGTAATGTATATATATAGTGCTTTGGACAGTGCCTGGTGCCTATTAACTTATTTGTTAAAAAAGTAAGTTTTTTTTGCACTAAATGTATACAATGTATACATTTAGAAAAGGAGAGGGGACTTTATTTCTTATAAAGCTTATAGCCTGCAAGGTGGCCATCCCACAGCCTGGGAAGCATAGCCTCCAGAAAGACTGGAGACAGGCACTTCAAAGGAGGAGGGGTAAGGGGTAGGAGCTTTATGCTGAACAGGTTGGCTAAACATCCATATGCAACAGCTTATAGAAGGAGCTATGAATATTCCTGAAGGTGGTCCTGACACAGTTCTGTGGACACAGGAGTTTTGAACAAACATGCATGTAGCATGTATGACCCATGCTCACTTTGGGATGGAGACTTAACATTTAAATATATTACAATTAGGCCCTATTCGTGAAAAGATCTTCTCAGGGCAGGAAGGTGAGTGAGTGTGCAGCCCCCATAAACCAGCTAGGACCAGTCCATGGTTGGTAGTGTTGTCAGGAGAAAGTTATTGCAATCAGTCTCTTGTCCAATCAAAACTGTAGTAATGGCTGGTGGAACAAGAGAATCAGCTAGTCAGCATGTGATGGAGCTACAAATTGTTTTAATGCTGCATATGTCAGGGCCGGTGCTTGTTTAGCTGCTAGAGGAAAGTAAAAACCTTGTGGCAGTCAGAACACGGTTTATTCTTTAAGTGTAGGGGTGCACAACTTAACCCTTGCCTAGCATGGCCTTAGGTTCTGTTTATAATTAGGTATCTTATTGCCACAAAGACTTTGTTCTGTCAGTGTTGCGATCTCTATTTTAACATTAATGCTGGTCAATTGTTGTGTCTAAACCATACATGACAGGGAGTACAACGAGGCGCATCTGACCTCCTGTCCCGTCATGGCTCGGAACTAAGTTTTTTTTTTTTTTGAGACGGAGTCTTGCTCTGTCGCCCAGGCTGGAGTGCAGTGGCCGGATCTCAGCTCACTGCAAGCTCCACCTCCCGGGTTTACACCATTCTCCTGCCTCAGCCTCCGGAGTAGCTGGGACTACAGGCGCCCGCCACCTCGCCCGGCTAGTTTTTTGTATTTTTAGTAGAGACGGGGTTTCACCGTGTTAGCCAGGATGGTCCCGATCTCCTGACCTCGTGATCCGCCCGTCTCGGCCTCCCAAAGTGCTGGGATTACAGGCTTGAGCCACCGCGCCCGGCCAGGTTTTTAAGGTTTTTATGGAATCCCCTTGGCCAAGAGGGGGTCTGTTCAGTTGAGGGGGGGCTTATGATTTTATTTTTAGTTTACATACTTAATAAGATGCTTTCTCTCTTTCCGTCTCCTCCCTCTGCACCTCCTCCTCCTCCTCTGTCAGAGATGTTGACACTTGGAAATTTTTTTCCAGATACCTTTAATTAATTACTGCACAAAATTCTAGAGTTTTTCATTTTCCCTTTACTTCATTGTCTTTTATGTTTCTCTTTTATATTACAATGGGAAGATCATTGGTAATTTTATATTGAACATTGGCAGGTAGCATATGTTCTGTTATGGACTGAATGTTTGTGCTTCCCCGTGCCCCATTCATATGTTGAAGCCTTAATCTCCAATGTGATGGTATTTGGAAATGGAGCCTTTGAGAGATAATTAGGGTTAGATGAGTTCATGAGGGTGGGGTCCTGGCCTAATGGGATTAATACCCTTATAAGAAGAGACATCAGAGAGCTTATTCTTCCTCTCTCTCTCCCAGTGTGTGCATAAAAAAAAAAGCACTCCTGTGAGGGTGCAGTGAGAAGGCAGCCATCTGTAAGCCAGGAAGAGAGCCCTCACCAGGAACTGAATTAGCCAGAGCCTAGATCTGGGACTTCCTACCCTCCAGAACTGTGAGAAACAAATTTCTGTTGCATAAGCTACTCAGGTTATGGTATTTTGTTATGGCAGCCCAAGGTGACTAATAATTTTCATAACAAGCATCATCACCAGAGAGTGGAGAGCTAGTAGGGAAAACATTATTATCCATGACCTAATTTAATGTCATTTGGGGTTATGATCTCAGTGGCATATGGTTTAGATGGGCTTAGTTTGGCTACTGCAGCTTTGGGATGAGTAAGACAAGTCCTTGAATTTTGCTTTAGGAAAAGATTCCAAGTGCCTGAGGTGTGAAGTGTTATAAGCTCACAGGAGTTTCTTCTCATAGCTCTCCTCTGTTTAGCCACTGTATAACTTGTGATAGGGTGTTGATGACAGTTTTGCATTGATTTAGTGTGTAATAGTGTGACCAAGCAGGGTCTGTTCATTTCCCCAATTAAACAAAGTTATTTTACTGATTAGTTTAAAACATTGTTTGGCTTCCCAAAAGGATGTACAGTACATGGCTACTAAGCTTATCTTTATTATTTCTAAAAGAAATATCATTTTACCAGTTGAACATTTGAATGTTTGCCCTGATGGTGTTTCCATGTATAGCTAGTCTACTCATTTGTAGTCCTCTGGCTCGGATGACGGCATTAGACTACATTATAAAATACTCCTCATATAAAATTCTTTTAGATGAATTCCTAAAGACCTATAGATTATTATTACTAACTTTATAATAGAATTCTGTTTAAATTGGCACATGGTTAAAAGTCATATTTACAGGCAGTTTCACATGGAAATAGAATAAAGTTGTTGCTGTTGTTAAAGATAAAGGATTTAGTACTGCTAAGCCAGGAACCAGATGTCACATGCTTAGGCATGTCACTTTATCTCTCTAATAAAGTCACTAGTCACATAAGTCTTAGGCAAGACTTAGCCTCACTAAGATGCATTTTCCTCATCTGTAAAAGGGGAAGAATCACTCCCTTGCAGACTTTATTCTGAAGTTAGCTATCAAGGACATGGCCCCAGAGTGCCAGGCACATACTGTGCACTAGGACTCAATATGGGTCTTATTATCCCAGCACCTGGATCTTTCTCATTATGTCTCATCATGCTGTTAACCATTGACTACAGGGTGGGAGGGATACAATTGAAGGGTGATTGCAATTAAAGCCAAAATAAAGAACATCAAGTAGTTAAGCTCTTGAGGTGAATATATCACATAACCAATCTCCCCCTCCCCACCTTTCCTTTTAGGTTTATTGGCACTTTAAAAAAAAAACAAAAACACACACTTTCTTTTTTTAGATCTGTTTTAGGCTCAAAACAATATTGAGCAGAAGGTACAAAGATTTTCCATAGCCCCCATACTCCCAGATATGCATACCTCTCCCATGATTAACCTTCCTGACTAGAGTGGTACATTTGTTCCAGTTGATGAACCCACACTGACACATCATTATCACCCAGAGTCCGTAGTTTACACGTTAGGATTCACTCTTGCTGTTGTACATTTTATGGGTTTGTACAAATGTATCATGGCACGCACCTACCATTATAGTGGCACACAGAATAGTTTCACTGTCCTAAAAACCAATTTCTTTTTAAATGAGAACCAATGACTTGGGGATAGAGAGTGCATGGGATTTTCTTTGATGGAGATTGTTGTTCTGGGACCACTGGGGAAAGAGTCATGCTGTTTGGAGCACTCTAATTTGGAGAGTCGGTGTACAGGGCAGTCATGTCCCTCAGTCGGTGCCTGCTGCAACGCGGTAGCCCAGGAGCCCAGGGTGAGCTCAGAGTGTGAGAAGATAGCAACCCAGGTTCTACAGCATGATTCACAAAGTAGGGGATAGATAGGTGAGGCTATTTTAAGCCATTTGGGACGTTGTTTTCGGTCTTATTAAGGAAAATTACCTTAGGAGGTCATATAAAATTCCAAAAATAGAACTCGCATAGCAACTAAACATTTTTAAAGAGGAGGAGCTTCTCCGTGTCCTAATTACAGTTCTCTTTTAAGCTCATTTTCCACAAAGTCATATGTCAAAGCAAAGAGAGAAACTGGAAAACCTATCTGCTGTAGGGAGTTTTAAGTACACACTTTATGTTGTGATCAAACTCTTGCCATTCTTTTTAGGCTCCGTAATGGAAAGGGACATTTGTACAAACTTCCATTTCACTCCCAGTTGCAAAACTTTAATGTATTATTTTTTTTCCCTGACAATATAATACATGCTACCCAGATAAAACTATGAAAAATACTAAAAAAAGAAAAAAAATAAAAGGAAGAAAACAATAGCACATCACAAAGAAAACCTTTGGTAAGAGTTTGATATGTTTTAACATTACCAATCTTGGGATATTGCCCTACATGAAATCCCTCAATGTCTCCTTATTCCAGCTCTCTTGGCTCCTCCTGGTCCACTGTGCTCCCCAGCACCGCTATGCCAGCAAGCTTCTTCCATGGCAGTGGATCTGCCCATGTGGTGCTCATCTCCAAGCAGAAAGCAGTCCTTGTCCTCTAACCCTTGCTCATCCTTCAGTTTGTAGCTCAATCGTCACACATTCACAGAATTCTCTCTGGATCCTTCTTCCTTACCCCCCTA
Organism: Colobus angolensis palliatus; assembly: GCF_000951035.1. NCBI lineage: Eukaryota > Metazoa > Chordata > Mammalia > Primates > Cercopithecidae > Colobus > Colobus angolensis. The sequence goes on from NW_012119510.1 coordinate 993,436, forward strand.
ACACCCACCCCAATATATATAGGTTTACCGCATTCTACCTTCTCATTGCACCTTGAACTCCCCTTTATAGCATTTATCCAAGGACGCAGACACATGCCCTATTTGTTAAACATCTATCTCCTGTGCAGATGCAATCTCTAAGAGACTGTTTTGCTCCCCATCCTATCCACAGCACCTACTACCATGACTGACTTGTTTAGTAAACGGACTAATATATACAGATTTATCTTAGGTGTCTTAGCAGCTTCACACATCTTTAACCATATTTCTGATTATTTGGGAATAAGTTTCTAGGTATGCATATGTAGAAAGATATGCATATGTTTGCCAGCGCTACCATAACAAAATACCACACACCGGGTGGCTTAAATGGGAGAAATTTATTTTCTTACAGTTCTGGAGGCTAGGAAGTCCAAGATTAAGGCTTCTGTTGGGGCCTCGCTTGTTTGATTGCTGATGGCTGCCTTCTCACTGTGATTTTCCATGGTCTTTCTTCTCTGAGTGAGCAACTCTGTTGTCTCTCTATGTGTTCAAATTTCCTCTTCTTGTAAGACACCAGTCAGATTGGATTAGGGCTCACCCTAATGGCCTCATTTTACTTAATCACCTCTTTAAAGCCCTATAGCTAAATGCAGTAACATTCAGAGATGTTGGGGGTTAGGACTTCAACCTATGATTTTTGGAGAGATATAGTTCAACCCATAACAACATAAGATGACTGGATCTAAGGAGGGGAATATTTTAAGCTTATTATTTTTTCGTTTTTACATCTTCTTGGACACCAATAGTTTAAGCTTCTTAGCACATATTTCTCAAGGCTTTCTGAGAAGGCTGCACACATTTATAATCCCATCAGTAAGGGATGATAGTTCCCGTCTCCCTGTACTCTTGCCAGTGTTGGTATTGTTAAAACACATTTTTTTTTTTGCTAATCTGAAAGGTAAAATGTTATTTTATTTTACAGAATCTTTGACTGCTAATTAAATATTAACATTCATAACCATTTGGTATTTCCTTTTCTTTTATTCTTTATACTGTACATTCAATATATATTTAATGAACCCATGCCATGAACAAGGCAAGGTGCTGGGTACTAGCAGAGAGTAAAGCATAGCCCTTGATATGATGCAGCACACAATCTAGTGGAGAAGAGAGGCACTGAACAAAACTACCCAAATTATTAATTACAGTTGTGATAAGTTTCCCAGAGGAGAAGTACTGGAACCCAAGAGAGCATCTGGCAGGAACCTGAACCAATCAGAGAGGTAGAAAAGACTTTCTGAGGAAATGCAGTTTTTGCTGTGACTGAAGGATGATTAGCCATTAGAAAGATGAGGGAGTAGGGTCGTGGATGAGGTCACTGGCAGGGAGGACCCTGTGCCAGTGCCTGCACTACACAGGAGCAGGTGAACTCAAGAAAAAGATCAAAGACCAGTGAGAAAGGAAAGGTAGAAAAGGAAGACTAGTCTAGAACCTTGGGGAGCCCCAACAGCTATGAGCTGATAGAAGGAAGAAGTGAGCACATGTCTAAATCACAGTGGCAGCCAGATCAAAGGGAAAGCAGGAGGGTGCGGTGGTAGCAAGCAAGGAAACAGTGTTTTCAAAAGGCTCCTGTGGATAACAGAGTTGAATGCTACTGAATGACTAAGATGAAGAGCAAAAAGTGCACAGAATTTGGCAACATGAAGACCAACATCCTGATCAAAATTAGCTGTGGGTGGGGAAGCTGGACTGGAGTGAGTTGAGTGAGTCCGAGAAATTGAGAGAGCAAGTGTCATAATTATTTCAAAAAGTTTGCTTGTCTAAACTGTCTGTCCTTTGCCCATTTTCCAGTTGTGATGTTAATGACTGATGGCATTATATTATATGATCTCTTTTTATGTGTGTGAGACGTACTGATGTATCTTTAGGATATTTATTAAACATTAGTAATATGTAGCAAATTTTTTAAAGTTCATTTTTTCACCTGTAGTTTAAATTTGTTTATGTTGCTTTTAATACACATTAGCTTTATATATATATTTTATTTTATTTTTACTTTTTGGAGACAGAGTCTCATTCTGTTGCCCAGGCTGGAGTGCAGTGGCGTAATCTCAGCTCACTGCAACCTCTGCCTCGTGGGTTCAAGTGATTCTTGTGCCTCAGCCTCCCAAGTAGCTAGGATTACAGGTGCCTGCCACCACACCCAGCTAATTTTTTTGTATTTTTAGTAGAGACAGGGTTTCACTATGCTGGCCAGGCTGGTCTCAAACTCCTGACGTCAGGTGATCCACTCACCTCGGCCTCCCAAAGTGCTGGGATTACAGGCATGAGCCACCGTGCCTGGCCTAGCTTTATATTTTTATATAGTAAAGTTGATTTTTTTCCTTATGACTTCTTCCATTGCTCTTTTACTTAGAAATTGTTTCTCCATGTAAAACTTACATGAATATTTACCTTTATATTTCCTAAACATTTATGGCTCCATTGAAACATTTAAAAAATAATTTTGGGATTTATTTTTACATATCAACTTAAGGATTGGCATCTTTTGTTTTAGTGTTCTAATGATGGAGTAGTAAGCAACAAAGCTAGTCTCAGGATGTTCTACTTAATGTTTTAACCAGTTGACTCTGCTGCCTCACTGTAGGAGAAAAGTCTTACTGATCAAGAAAATGTGAACCCTGAAAATCTGAGACAGGTCTCAGTTAATTTGGAAAGTTTATTTTGCCAAGCTCAAGGATGTGCACCTGTGACACAGCCTCAGGAGGTCCCAACAACAAGTGCCCAAAGTGGTCAGAGCACACTTTGGTTTTAAACATTCTAGGGAGGCATGAGACATCAGTCAACATATGCAATATGAATATTGATTCTATCTGGAAAGGCAGGACAACTCAAAGCAAGGCAGGAAGACTCAAAGCTTGTGGGGGCTTCCAGGTTACGGGTAGATAAGAGACAAATGGTTGCATTCTTCTGAGTTTCTGATTAGCCTTTCCAAAGGAGGCAATCAGATATGCATGTATCTCAGTGAGCAGAGGGGTGACTTTGAAAGAATGGGAGGCAGATTGGCCCTAAGCAGTTCCCAGCCTGACTTTTCGTTTTAGCTTAGTGATTTGGGGGCCCCAAGACTATTTTTCTTTCACATTTCCCTCCTTTTTTTTTAAATAAAATTTTTTGGAATAAGTATTTTAGAAGGAAATGAGTCTCTGGTCTCAGGTTTCATCTGCTCTCTCATGGAAAGAATGGTTTATTCCTAGACAGGTAGGTTTCAAGTTATCAGGCAGGCTCATTTTTAGCAAGTTGTGAAGTCTCATGTCCTATGAAGAGAAAATAGGAGGAGGAAGGAAGAAAAACAACAACAAACAAAAGAACAATTCTGGAATATCAGTATTGGCCACATTACTCTGAAGTCCACACATCAGTAGGCAGGTATGAAAGTGGCTTATATATGTAAATAGGTTGCTGTTATTTTCTTCTGAAGTTTAAGTTGTCTAGCTTCAGTTTGCAGGGCTTTTTGAAAGCATGGCCTGGATTTTGGTGACTCCAAATGAGAAAAATATGGGAAAAAAAAGAAGGAAAAAATGGAAAACATTGGTTTGAAGACTTGTAGCCAAGAAAATTTAGAATTTGGTCCAAAATGTAGAAAATAACAAAAATTGAAAAACATTAGGCAAGTCTAAAATCTAACAACAACAGGTATGCTATAGTTTTTGAAACAATTTTTCTCTCTCCAGTGTCCCATTTTTACCAAAGACAAATCATGGTAGGACTGCTTTGCTTTATTGTACTTGGCCTAATCATTTGTGTACAGTTCAACAAGAGTAGTTATTTTTTACATAGGCTTTTAAGTTGGCTTCGATGGAACTTTGTTCCATAGAAGGAATCTCAGATAAGACTGTTTTTAAAGCTGAGCTGAGTTGGTTGATCCTCTCCTCTTGAGGTTCTAAGATAAAACCTGGGGCTCTTAGGCCTGTAAGAAAGTTACATACTTTACTTACCACAGGTCAGGAACCCTGTACAGGAATTGTGTAGACAAGTTTGAGGCCAGTTTTCCCCAGGGACTTTTATTGGCTTTGTAAGTCAAGTTTGATTCCTTAAAGGAAAGCACACCATTCCAGTCAAAGCCTTGGTGAAATAACAAGTTTCTCCAACTGTGTCCTGCTATAAATGAAAACAGATTCTTATTGCACTTAGGCAAATAACTGTATTGCCATAAGTTAAGAATACTCACAGTTTCCAAACTCTGGAGAAATCAGGTAGAGAGAAAACAAATATGCCCCACATTTTGTTCATAGGACTATACTTAACTCAATTATTAAAACCTATTGTAAATAGCTTAAAAGTTTTCTTGACTCTGAAAAACAAAACAAAGGCTCAGCAACGTTTTAAGCAAAAAGTTAAAAAGATTACTTCAGACTTCTATTATTAGTTTAGTTGATATAGTTAATTCCTGTTCTGCTTGATAGTCATACATGTTTCAGCTCTCCATGAGTCCTGACGTTTTTCTTCTATTCTGGTGTCACAATCTCCAAAGTTATCAGAAACCTGCATTCAAGAGCACCTGTTAGAGTTTTATAGCTTATTATAAAACCACCTTCTAAAGAGGACCAAAACAAGACAACAATTGTCCATGGATGACAAAAAAGTTTTAGGGCAGCCATAGTTAAAGACACAATTGACAAGGAAATTTGTTACTTCTGTGGCACACAATAATTTAACCTAACAATTATAATTATTACTGATAATGTCCATTAAGTCATATTGGAATTATAGGAGTTTCCCATAATTTGGGAACACATACCAATAACATATTTATAGAAATACAGCCCTAAGAAAACCAAACACCATTTTATATTTGACAGTGCTTCCTGTATAATTGTTGTGCCAACTGAGCCAATTATGTCATTTTTGGACTTTAGGGAACCTATTATCTTAAAGGACTGATTAGGTCAGAAAAAGACATAATTTATTATTTGATTTGGAAAGTTCATCAAATATCAAAGGTTTAAAACACTTGATATCACAAAACAGGATCACAGGTCATTATAAAATAAGTCATTTCATTTAACCAAAGTGATAAAAGATTTTTTTAAAAAGGTGAAATCCGCCGGGCGCGGTGGCTCAAGCCTGTAATCCCAGCACTTTGGGAGGCTGAGACGGGCGGATCACAAGGTCTGGAGATCGAGACCATCCTGGCTAACACGGTGAAACCCCGTCTCTACTAAAAAATACAAAAAACGAGCCGGGCGAGGTGGCGGGCGCCTGTAGTCCCAGCTACTCCACAGGCTGAGGCCGGAGAATGGCGTAAACCCCGGGGGCGGAGCTTGCAGTGAGCTGAGATCCGGCCACTGCACTCCAGCCTGGGTGACAGAGCGAGACTCCGTCTAAAAAAAAAAAAAAAAAAAAAAAGGTGAAATCTTCATTCTTTGAGATAGGAGACTTAATTTTCCAAACAATAAGCCCTAATAAAAACTGCATCAAGCCAATCACATTTGTTTTTCAAAATGTTATAAACAATCTATAAAATTTTGATCCTGACTGTAAGATATAACTTCCATAAGCCTTTAAAAACTTTTATAATGTTTATTAACGAGTTGGCTAATGCTTCAAGAAATTCTTGTTAATTTGACATAAGGGCCCATATGCTGGTCTTGCATCAGTATGCCTTTGACACTGATGATTAATTTATAGAGAAACTGGCCAGGTGCAGTGGCTCATGCCTGTAATCCTAGTACTTTGGGAGGCCGAGGTGGGCAGATCATTTGAGGTCAGGAGTTTGAGACCAGCCTCACCAACATGGTGAAACCCCATCTCTACTAAAACACAAAAATGAGCCGGGCATGGTGGTGGGCACTTGTAATCTCAGCTACTTGAGAGGCTGAGTCAGGAGAATTGCTTGAACCCAGGAGGCAGAGGTTGCAGTGGGCTGAGCTTGCACCACTGCACTCCAGCCTGGTAGATAGAGCAAGACTTTCTCTCAAAAAAAATTATAGAGAAACTGAACTTATTTTATATCTCAGAATTGGCCCTTACAATCTCACACACCCACCTCTTCCTTGATAGTCCCCAGGCCTTGAGGAGTTGAATAGCCTTAATTTCTGGCCCTGGTTCTCAGGAATGCAGTTTATTTTGATTGGCATTTTCTACAGGGCCTGAAGATAGGGCTTTAGTTGCTGTCAGCATTTAACATTTAACAGGACTTGGTTTCCTTTTTAGACCCAGGAGTCCAAGCCTGTAATTTAATGACACAAGTACTTTAAAAGTGCATAAACAGAGATATGCGATGTTAAGAACCTTAAATAAAAAACATTTTTAATCTCAGTTCTTTTTTAGCAAACCAAAACCTAATAATATTATGACAACTTGATCATATAAAAGTTTTTGGTATTTTAAAAAATATACTTAGAAAACCCCATCATCTCAGCCTAAAATCTCCTTAAGCTGATAAGCAACTTCAGCAAAGTCTCAGGATACAAAATCTGTGTGCAAAAATCGCGAGCATTGCTATACGCCATTAACAGACAAACAGAGAGCCAAATCATGGGTGAACTCCCATTCACAATTGCTACAAAGAGAATAAAATACCGAGGAATCCAACTTACAAGGAATGTGAAGGACCTCTTCAAGGAGAACTACAAACCACTGCTCAATTAAATAAAAGAGGACACAAACAAATAGAAGAATATTCCCTGCTCATGACTAGGAAGAATCAATATCATGAAAATGGCCATACTGCTCAAAGTAATTTATAGATTCAATGCCATCCCCATCAAGCTACCAATAACTTACTTCACAGAATTGGAAAAAACTACTTTAAAGCTCATATGGAACCAAAAAAGAGTCCGCATTGCCAAGACAATCCAAAAACAAAAGAACAAAGCTGGAGGCATCACGCTACCTATAGACTTCAAACTATACTACAAGGCTACAGTAACCAAATCAGCATGGTACTGGTACCAAAACAGATATATAGACCAATGGAACAGAACAGAGGCCTCAGAAACAACACCACCCATCTGCAACCATCTGATCTTTGACAAACCTGACAAAAACAAGCAACAGGGAAAGGATTCCCTATTTAATAAATGGTGCTGGGAAAACTGGCTAGCCATATGTAGAAAGCTGAAACTGGATCCTTTCCTTATACCTTATATAAAAATTAATTCAAGATGGATTAAAGACATAAATGTTAGACCAAATTTAATCTAGGACTAAATTTACCATACAAGAGTCTTTCTCCTATGAAATTATTTCTCTTCAAGATTTCTTACAAAGAAACTCCCTCTTTATTTTTATAACTATTTTTTTACATCTCTCTTATTTCCTGTTACCTTGTTTTATATATGACCTTTAAATAAGCTTTGAATTAGACAAAAATTGTTCTTCTCTTTTAAAATAACACACCTTTTCTTTAAGAAAGAATGCTTTCTTATAAATATATTTTTATTGGAAAATACCCAAATGATGACCATAAAGACTCTAGAAGAAAACCTAGGCAATACCATTCAGGACGTAGGAATGGGAAAGGACTTCATGACTAAAACAGTAAAAGCAATAGCAACAAAAGCCAAAATAGAAAATGGGATCTAATTAAACTAAAGAGCTTCTGCACAGCAAAAGAAACTACCATCAGAGTGAACAGGCAACCTACAGAATGGGAGAAAATTTTTGCAATCTAGTCATCTGACAAAGGGCTATTACCCAGAATCTACAAATAACTCAAACAAATTTACAAGAAAAAAACAAACAACCCCATCAAAAAGTGGGTAAAGGATATGAACAGACACTTCTCTAAAGAAGACATCTATGCAGCCAACAGACACATGAAAAAATGCTCATCATCACTGGTCATCAGAGAAATACAAATCAAAACCATAATGAGATACCATCTCACGTCAGTTGGAATAGCAATCATTAAAAAGTCAGGAAACAACAGATGCTGGAGAGGATGTGGAGAAATAGGAACACTTTTACACAGTTGGTGGGAGTGTGAATTAGTTCAACCATTGTGGAAGACACTGTGGCGATTCCTCAAGGATCTAGAACGAGAAATACCATTTGACCCAGCAATTCCATTACTGGGTATATACCCGAAGGATTATAAATCATGCTACTATAAGACACATGCACACATATATTTATTGTATATATACCCGAAGGATTATAAATCATGCTACTATAAAGACACATGGACACATACATTTATCGTGGCAGTATTCACAATAGCAAAGACTTGGAACCAGCTCAAATGTCCATCAATGATAGACTGGATTAAGAAAATGCGGCACATATACACCGTGGAATGCTATGCAGCCATAAAAAAGGATGAGTTTGTGTCCTTTGCAGGGACATGGATGAATCTGGAAACCATCATTCTCAACAAACTATCACAAGGACAGAAAACCAAACACTGCATGCTCTCACTCATAGGTGGGAATTGAACAATGAGATCACTGGGACACAGGGTGGGGAACATCACACACAGAGGCCTGATGGAGCATGGGGGCCTGGGGGTGGGATAGCATTAGGAGAAATACCTAATGTAAATGATGAGTTGATGGGTGCAGCAAACCAACATGACACATGTATACCTATGTATCAAACCTGCACATTGTGCACATGTACCCTAGAACTTAAAGTATAATTAAAATAAAATAAAATCCTTTTGTTATGTCTTACACAGACCATTCATGACATGCTTGGATTTTCTGGTTTGTCCTGAGCATCCCTCTTTCTTAAACAACCAGTCATTTTACTCTAGGACTAAATTTACCATACAAGAGTCTTTCTCCTATGAAATTATTTCTCTTCAAGCTTTCTTACAAAGAAACTCCCTCTTTATTTTTATAACTATTTTTTTACATCTCTCTTATTTCCTGTTACCTTGTTTTATATATGACCTTTAAATAAGCTTTGAATTAGACAAAAATTGTTCTTCTCTTTTAAAATAACACACCTTTTCTTTAAGAAAGAATG
>NW_012119510.1:1003000-1025963 GCF_000951035.1 Colobus angolensis palliatus
ATAGTCATCATTTAAAGTTATGGAACCACCATTTTAAGACTATAGCTGAGACAGTGAAAAAGATTGAACTTCACTGACTCCATCTTGCTTTTAACCTTCTTTTAAGTTTGTCCTTGTTTATTCCTGGGCATAGGCTGAACTAACTTTGGGAGGACTTAGTTTATAATTTAGCTTTGAAACAAAGACAATAATAGTTCTTTGCCAAAACAAACCTCACTGCCTGTGGACTAGACTGCCTAAAGTCACAAGATGGTAATTTTTGGTAACCTTACTAAATTCAAAATGTAGCTATTTTATTAAACCAATGTCATTGTCAAATTATTAAATATTACACAAGTAAAGATCATTCTGGTTTTGGCTGGGTTTATAGTTCTGTAACCCCTATGTCAAATTTTGTCACCTTATAGTATTTGGTAGGGATAAGCATAAAATTACTTGATTAATAAATGCAAACAAATATGTATGCTGGCAATTCTGAAAACATTTCTAGTATTATTTTACCAATAATTTTAAAGTTAGTTTACTTATTAAAGGTTTTACTAAAGTTACATAAAGTTGAAAACACATTTGACTAGTCTTTTCTTTTGTCCTGATAAAGTATTGATTCAAGTGCTTTTATTTTTCTTTAAACCAATTAATTAGAGCTCTTTCATATATTTTCAGTAGTGAAACACTGTGTCCGCAACACATAAATACATAGAGGTATTAGGGATGCTGAAAGAAGTACATCTTATAGATTCATAAACACTGTTGTTTTTTTTTTCCTTAGACATTCAGATTCTTGATAACCAGTTTCACAACCCTAGGCGGTTATCAGCTAAATAGCTTTAAGTTTACATATTAAAGGAAGCAACTCAGGTGAAAAATCTAGTAGCAAAACTTACATTATAAGGTATGGAGAATAAAAGTCTAGTATGCTAGAGGAAGATTAATGATGGACATCAAATAAAACATAAAATTATAAAAATCTATTATAGGATTGTATAAGGAGAGTAATTTTGTTTACATAGGGACTACCTATGTTTCCACTGGATCTCTGAGCTTTGGGCAGAGCCCACACTGAATCCTGGCTTTCCAAAAATGGAGAATTATCCTGAGGCTAGCCCATGTGATGTTTTTACAGTGCACTTAATTTTTTTTTTTAAATAAAGACATTTCTAAGTGTCTAAATACATTCGTCTTTACAAACCCAAGAGCATCTTCTGTTGCAGTAATTATTTTAGACAATAAATCAGGTGACAGAATACAAAAGCAAGCAGTTTAAAAGCTGAGACAAACTTGTCTGTTTACACTCTTGTGGTTCCATAAGGAAAAACAGGTTTCTCCCCCAAAGGGAGTCTGGCAACTTCTCTGTTTTCGTTAAAGAACCCTGGGCTATTATATACTATTTTAGGTCTCTCATGCAGCAGAGGGTGCAAGAGAAAGGAGAGACAGCAGAAGTAAATGAAGAAAACAGGATTCAGTCAACCGTGAAGAAAAAAACTTTTGCTTAAAAAAGGACAAGGTCCTAGGAGACAAAACAAACAAACAAACAAACATACAAAAACAATAACAATAAAACAACCAAAAACACGAAGGCCTTTTAAATACAAACACACACACATACACATATACACACACATCTTCAATGTTAGCTTTTAATTAAGCTTACTTTAATCATTGATCTCCTTGAAAAAAACTTTTTAAATCTTATTACCATATTTTAGCTAGGACAAATTACAATTATTTCAGAAGTACCAAGTATCAAACCAGAAAGGGCTTTATTTAAGAAACAAAACCCAGGCTGTCATGGTGGAAAAAAGAAGGCAGGACCTTAGCTATCAAACTGCAGTGTGGGGTGACAGCCATTGCTTTCAGTTTGGCCTGGATAGCAAAAAGATGGCCTTGTTATGTAAATAAAGACTCTTCAGTAGTCAAAGTAAAAAAATCTTTCCTTTTTTCATTTTTCCTTTTGCTGGCTGTTTTTCTCCCCCCACCATACCACTTTTTTGGTAGGAACATAGCCACTTCAGAGGCCTTGTTCCCCATAATTTTGGAAATTTCCTTTGATTTGATCAAGTCAGATAGAGTTGATCAAACCCAATGGGAAAAAGACTGAAACAAAAACAAAAACAGAAATAACAATAAAAAAATAGTTAAACAAAACAAACGATGGCACAACTTACATGGTCACTGAGTGCTCTAATGGCAAAGAGAAATTAATGCCAGCTGGAACTGGATATTAATCTTTTTTTTTTTTTTTTTTGAGACGTAAAAGTTTCACTCTTCTTGCCCAGGCTGGAGTGCAATAGCGTGATCTCAGCTCACCGCAACCTCTGCCTCCCGGGTTCAAGCGATTCTTCTGCCTCAGCCTCCTGGCTGGGACTACAGGCACACACCACCACGCCCAGCTAATCTTTTGGTGTTTTTTAGTAGAGACAGGGTTTCACCATGTTGTCCAGGCTGGTCTCGAACCCCTGACTTCAGATGATCCCTCTGCCTCGGCCTCCCAAAGTGCTGGGATTACAGGCATGAGCCACCACGCCTGGCCTGGATGTCAGTCTTAACTTTAGCCAAGACAAATGCTAATTCGGTTCCTTACCTAGGGATGGGTCTCAGGCTGTGGACTGCTCTCTACCATCCTAACAAGCAGGAAAAGAAAAAAGCAAACACCTCATCTTCCCTGTTGGAAGCAAGCTCAAACTCCATAAAAGAGTTACCTGCCTTCCATCATCATGGAAAAAGGAAATCTTGCCTTCCCTGTTGGAAGCAAGTAAAACTAAACTCCAAAAAAAAAAAAAAAAAAAAAAAAAAGGGAGAGAGAGAGAGGAGTTGTACAGCAAAATAAACTTTAGATCTTGACCAAATTTTGGGAGATCAGGGACTCTCTGGAGGGGGTGCTCTCAGACCTTAGCAAATTGCCCTATTGGTTTGAGCCATAAAGTTAGCTCATGCTGGTACCAAGCACCAGTAGATATGTCAAAGGTCAGGGGCATCTCCACTCAGAATCCCTTCATGGTTGCCAAAATGTGAACCCCCAAAATCTGAGGCAGGTCTCAGTTAATCTAGAAAGTTTATTTTGCCAAGGCTGGGGATTCACGCCCATGACACAGCCTCAGGAGGTCCTGACGATGCGTGCCGAAGGTGGTCAGAACACAGTTTGGTTTTATACATTCAAGGAGACATGAGACATCAATCACCATATGCAAGATGAACGTTGGTTCGATTTGAAAAGGCAGGACAACTTAAAGCAAAGGTGGGAAAACCCAAAGTGGGCAGGGGGCTTCCAGGTCATGGGTAGTTAAGAGACGAATGGTTGCATTCTTTTGAGTTTCTGATTAGCCTCTCCAAAGGGGACAATCAGATATGCATTTGTCTCAGTGAGCAGAGGGCTGACTTTGAAAGAATAGGAGACAGGTTGGCCCTAAGCAGTTCCCAGCTTGACTTTTCCCTTTAGCTTAGTGATTTGGGGGCCCCAAGTTTTATTTTCCTTTCACAAAGGTAACATATCGATTCAACATGAGATTCATTTAGTTAGTAGTTTATAAACATTCTGCCTCTGTGCTAACATTGCACAGTCCTTTTATATTGTAAATTTTTCCATTCTGTATTCTCAGCTTCCTGTGCTACCCAGAATTCCATCATCTGACCACCATCCTAGAAGGCATTCTCATGAGGACCAGGAATTCCGATGCCGATCATCTGACCGTCTTCCTAGAAGGCATTCTCATGAGGACCAAGAATTTCGATGCCGTAGCCACGTGCGGGATTACAGAAAATACTCAGAGGATGGGTCATTCAAGGAGCCACTGGAATCAAAAGGCAGATCCCATTCCAAAATTGAGAAATTTTCAGAGTCCTTTGAACAACAGCTGTGCTTTAGAACCAAACGTTCTGCCTCTTTGGTATGTAACAGAGCTACTGAATATTTAAGCCACTTTAGAAAAGGAAACCCAAAGGTTTTGTCCTCTTTAACATTGAGGGGAACAAATGTAACCTCTTCGTTTACAGCTTAGTGATAGGATCTTTGAAAAATGACATTCAGTTTAACACAACCCAGATTGAATTTTTAAAAATTATTATTTATAATTGAAGACATCTGGTATAGGAAGAGTTCCCAGAACATTTTTCTTACCAAAGTCTTCTAGTTTTTCTTTTTCTTTTTCGAGATAGGGTCTCACTCTGTTGTCCAGGCTGGAGTGCAGTGGCCTGATCATGGCTCACTGCAGCCTTGAATTCCTGGTCTCAAGTGTTCCTCCCACCTCAGCCTCTTGAGTAGCTGGGACTACAGGCATGTGCCACCATGACTGACTAAATTTTAAACTTTTTTTTTCTAGAGATAGGGTCTTGTTATGTTGCCCAGGCTGGTTTCAAACTTTTGGGCTCAAGCAGTGCTCCTGCCTCAGCCTCCCAAAGTGCTAGGATTCCAGGTATGAGTCACCACACTCAGCCCCCTAGTTTCTTGAGCCTACTTTCATCAACCTTATTATAAATAATTGTAACTCATTCTCCTTTTACAATTTGGGGGAAAAAAAACTGCCCCTGTGGCTTCTCTCCTTTCATATTTAATCCTCTAGCAAATAGTCCATGATGGTGTTTTGTTCTCCTATACTTAAAAAACACAAGAACGACCAAACACTGTCTAGTAAGTATCCAGGAATAGGAGTGGGCTAGGTGCTCACAGTGACGTCATGGGAGTCTCAGTAAAGTAAAAGGAAGAAGAGACAGACATGAAATGGGGGGAAGTATAGAAACTCCACTCATGATGCTAAACTTGATAAATAAAGTAATAAACTAAAGATCAATTAATGTGGGGGTAGTTTCAACTCTGCAGCATGCTCACTGACTGGCCTTGAGCAAAATGCTTCTTTTTTGTAGGTCTTTGGTTTTTTGTTTAATTTTGCAAAACCGGAATAATAATGGGTTGCTGCCGTGTAGTAGACAAAACAAATAACTGAACCTAAGCGTAATGACTCCTGGTTCTGGAGCTAGACTCTGTGAGTCCACTGGTGAAGATACTTGGGTGCTTTGTGTTTCATTGTCCATCTGAGCATGGTGCTGTCTATCTAGCAGATTCACTGTTGAGACTGTCACTGTGCATCTTTGCCTTGCAGGTGACACCTTACTTTTGCTCAGAGTGACCCAGTATCCATATGGTTTCCCTTCAGTAGGCTGCTTTCTCCACCTGATCAGAAGAGGAACAAGGAAGGGAGAATAGTGAACAGCTGTCATTTTACTGTATTTAAACCTTATTATTAAGAATTCTTATAATCCCAGCACTTTGGAAGGTTGAGGCCAGGAATTTGAGACCAGCCTGGGCAACATAGTAAAATCCTGTCTCTATGAAAATTAAAAAAAAAAACAAAACTGCCAGGCATGGTGGCCTGTACCTGTATTCCTGACTGCTTGGGAGGCCGAGGCGGGACGATCCCTTGTGCCCAAGTTTGAGACTGCAGTCAGCTATGATTGGAGCCATTGTACTCCAGCCTGGGCAGCACAGCAAGACTCTCAAGGAAAAAAAAAAGAATTCCTGTTTTGCTTTTTAAAGAAAATACTGTTTGTTTTCATGTTGTCTCAGGCTTAGAGAAATGTTGCAAAAATAGGACAAAGAATTCCCATACACCCTTCACCTAGATTACCTCCAAAGGTTAACATGTCCATATTTGCCTGCACTATCTCTCCTCTTCCCATCTCCAAACACAGGCACAAGAACTTTCTCTGACATAAACACAATACAATAATTAAACTCAGGAAATTAATACTGATATAATACAATTATCTCTAATTCATAAACCTTATTTATATTTTTTGCCAGTTGTCCCAATAATATTCTTTATAGTGAAATTTGAAATCATGTGTTGCTACCGATGTTCATGTCCCTGTGGTCTATTTTACCCTGGAGCACTTTCTCAGTCTTTCCTTGTCTTTCGTGACATTAACTAATATTATTATTATAAGCCCTAGAAGTGTATAAAGTCATTTTGCTTAAAAAGATCTTCATCATATTATCTCTAAAATATAAAATATGCTTGTTGCGTTCATTTTCCACGTTCTTCCTTTTGAGTTCCAAGATACTTAGGGAAGCATTTTCTACTTTTTAAACTCGAGACTCTTTTTCATGGTTGTATATAATAAGTAGAAACCTGTTAAGAATTTATAAAATTTTTAAAATTTGCACATTATATAACTAATTTTAATTTAAATATTTTATTTTATATCAGTTTTTAAAGAGTACTTTATAAAATCTTAATGCAAAATTAGAAATTCAGAACATATACAGATACACTTCAACTTTTCCCTATTTGATAATCTACACACTTTCCTAAGGCTAACTACATTAAAAAGTGTTATTTTTCAGCAAATTTAAAAATGATTTATATCATCTTTTGTTTGGGGACCGAATGTATACTGATACCTAGATTTAAATTTTACATATTTTGACATCAAAAAGAACCAGAAACTGTTTCTATGTCCTGATCATGACCAACAATGTTATATTCTTTCATTCTGATATTTAAAAATTCAGTCGGCTTATTTTGATAATTTTCACATTTAGCATCTAAGTGATGTGATAAAATGTATTTCCGAGCATTATTTACAAGCATTTCTCAGATGGTCTTTAATCATCACTCTATTTTTTCTTTCTCGTACCATTTTGATAAGAGACCTTAATGACTGCATTAACATTGTAGAGTGGCTGACACCACTGTGTTAAACAGATAGATGCCTCAATAACTCTCAGCTAGCTCGGCTGAGCAAGCATGACCTTGCTTATGTGACCGCCACTCACCACTGCTTAACTTCACCTGATAAACACTAAGGGGTTTCCCAACATTTCTAGTTTGAATAGGAGAGGAGTAATGGTTTTGCTTGTTTATTTTTTAAAATAGAAGCATAAATAGATACCGTGGCCACATTTATTAATGCCATCGTTTTGATAATTCCTTTGAAAGGCACCCTCTGGCCATACAAACTAAAGAAGCAAGCCCCACCCTCCAGTAGGTCCCTATCACTCTGTTTACAGTTATCATTGCACTTATCACTGTGGATTATTTTTTCACTTCCTTTTAGGCTTATTGATGACTGTCTGTGTCCCTCCACCTCGCTGTAGTATCTAGGAAGTAGGTCTATTTAGTGTTATATCTCCTGATCCTACAACAGCAGTATGTGTTCAATGAATCAGTGAATAATGTGGAATCCTGGGGACACATGTTGGGGGTTGTTAATCTGGTTGGGTGTCATTCCTTAACACCTCATTCTTCCCACAGTCCTCACATGAAAATTTAGTGAAAACTCTACTATTAATGTAATTTAAGGGACTGAACACAGAGAGCTAAGAATCATTCCATGTGTGATCTCACTTGACACTTTCCCTTTCAAAAAGCACCAGGGGACTATTAATTTCATTGTGCCATGAAATCACGCCCCTCAGTATGTTCAGAGGCAAAGAGTCACAGGTGTGTACAGGTTGTACTTCCTTCTCAGACCATCTGCTGATGCCCAGTCCCCTCTATTCTTTTCTTTGTGACCAAAACCTCTAGCGACATCCTTAGGTTTATGCTAATGTATTTCTAAAAACCAAGAGGTGGAAGTCTGCTAAACCATCAGGGCTTTCTCTGTGTCTGATTATTAAGAGAGATGTGGAGTGTTGTCAGCTGCTTGTGCATTTTTACCTGTTTCTGCTCTTTCCCTTTCAGGTACCTGAAAGCAGAAAGGAGAGAAATGAAAGAGAATGCCTGAGGATGGAGATAAAATCCCGAAAGAAAGTAGAGGAAGAAAGGAGCTCTAGGAAAGAAGAACATGGAGAAGCACACATGGCTCCCCTGTTTGAAAAGGGGCCTGAATAATACTCTGCTTCCGCCTCATGACATCAGATGCTAGTTTTGGTTTTTTTCTTTGAGCCCTAATTCACCATTTCAGGATGTGGATGGGGGCGGGGTTGGGGGTAAAAACAGCTATAAAAAGCAACTGCAGATGCTGAGTGACTGCAGTGGGCAGGGTATGTAGCTGCTCCAAGATGACTTGCATCATACCCCATTTACTGCTGGCATCTTAGTTGAGAGTATATTCTGCTTGGTTGCCTTTTTATGGGAATAAAGAGAATAAAAGGTATTTTAATAGAATAAAGAAAAATTTGAAAACGTAATACAAGGTATTTAAAGAGCCACCCACATAGCTTCACCAACCCTTCTTACACATCAACTCACAAATCGTCTCAAATAAAAGTCATTGGTATGACTCTTGAGTTTACTTTCTTGTCAGAAGTAATTATGTAAGTCTGTCTAATGGCCATCATTTAAGGAGAACTGGTAATTAACCTGCCAAGTACTACGCTGGATGCTTTAATGCAGTATCTAAAATAAGCTTCACTACTCTGAGGTGGGACCTTGTATTAGTCAGGATTCTCCAGAGAGAAAGAACCAATATGATAGAGATAGATAGATAGATGATAGATAAATAGATGGATATATATATATATAAAAAATAGATAGATGATAGAGATATAGAGATAGAGGTAGAGATAAATAGGGATAGAGATATATGAGAGGGGATTTATTAGGGGAATTGGCTTACATGATTATGGAGGCAGAGAAATCCCAACATAAACTGTCTCCAAGCTGGAGAACCAAGGAAGCCAGTAGTGTGGCTCAGTTCAAGTTCAAAAGCCTCAGAACCGGGGAAGCCAGTAGGGTGGCTTAGTCCAAGTTTGAAAGCCTCAGAACCAGGGAAGCTGATGATATCACTTTCAGTCCTAGGTTGAAGGCAGGGTAGGGGAGAGTCACTGGTGCAAGTCCCTGACTCCAAAGGCCACACAGAACCTGTAGTTCTAATATCCAAGGCAGGAAAAAAGGGCATCCTAGCTTTAAGGGGGGGGGGGGGAGAGAGAGAGAAAATTCTCCTTTCCTCTGCCTTTTTTGTCTATCCAGGTCTTCAACCAATTGGATGGTGCCTGCCCACATTGGGTGAGGAGGATCTTCCTTATTCAGTCCACTGATTTAAATGCCAATCTTTTCCAGAATCACTTTAACAGATATATCTGTGCAGAAAAAAATTGTGCTTTACCAGCTGTCTGGGTGCCCCTTAATCAAGTCAAGCTGGCACCTAACATTAACCATCACAGACCTATTTTTTTCTTCACTTTCTAGATGAGGAAACAAATTTTAGAGAGTTCTGTAGCTTGCTGGTGTGGTGGCAGAGTTAGGGCCAGAGACGAGTTCATTCTGATGCCAGAGCTTATGGTCCTAACGTGAGGCAGGATGTTCATTTTCCTCTAGTAGCAGGTTCTGAGACAGTCTGTGTGTGATGTGCATGTGAATGGGTGGATGTGAGCGAGAACAGCAGGAGCGGGGTAGGTTGCAGTTTTGATTACATGGGTGAAGACTGGTTCTCTGAGGTCAGATTTATGCACTGGGTTTTAACTTTGTGGAACCATACTCTATCAGTAATTGTTTTCCCCTGAAAGCAAAGATACTAGAGTTCTCTAATGCTCTCTCTGTTTATTCCTCATCTGTCTTAGACCTTCAAATGCCCAAGGGCAGCTACATACTCTGTTTTGTGAAGAGGAAAATCCCCCAGAAGTACTACTTATAACTAATACTGTAATTGATTGCTTGTGCAAGCACTGACTTTAACTTAGTAGAAATAAGAAGGAAAAGGGGTGTGTTAGTTCATTCTCACACTGCTATGAAGAACTGCCCAAGACTGGGTAACTTATAAAGAAAAGAGTTTTGACTCACAGTTCTGCATGGCTGGGAAGGCCTCAGAAAACTTACAATCATGGCAGAAGGTGAAGGGGAAGCAAAGACCTTTCTTCACATGGTGTTAGGAAAGAAAGAGCTAGCAGGAACAGGAAAAACTGCTGTGTCAAACCATCAGATCGCATGAGAACTCATTATCATAAGAACAGCACGGGGGAAACCACACCCATGATCCTCCCACCCAGTTTCTCCCTTGACAAGGGATTGTGAGGAGTACAATTCAAGATGAGATTTGGTTGGGGGCACAGGCAAACCCTATCATTCTATCACTGGCCCCTACCAGATCTCATGTCCTCACATTTCAAAACACAATTATGCCTTCCCAACAGTCAAAAGTCTTAATTCATTCCGGCATTAAACCCAAAAGTCCAAGTCCAAAGTCTCAAGGCGAGTCCCTTCTACCTATGAGCCGGTAAAATCAAAAGCAAGTTAGTTATTTCCAAGACACAATGGGGGTAGAGGCATTGGATAAATGCTCCCCTTCCAAATGGGAGAAATTGGCCAAAACAAAGGGGCTACAGGTCCCATGCAAGTCCAAAATTTAGCGGGGCAGTCACTACATCTAAAAGCCCCCAAATAATCACCTTTGACTCCATGTCTTACATTCAGGGCACACTGATGCAAAGGGTAGGCTCCTATGGCCTTGGGCAGCTCCACCCCTGTGGCTTTGTAGCCCCCCTGCCCAGCTACCCCATACGCCAGCTGCTTTCATGGCTAGTGTGGAGTGTCTGCAGCTTTTCCAGGTGCACAGTGCAAGCTGTCAGTGTATCTACCTTTCTGGGTCTGGAGGATGGTGGCCCTCTTCTCACAGCTCACTAGGCAGTGCCCCCATAGGGACTCTCTGTGGGGGCTCCAACTCCACATTTCCCTTCTGCACTGCCTTAGCAGAGGTTCTCCATGAGGGCTCCACCCCTACAGCACACCTCTGCCTGCACATCCAGGTGTTTCCATACATCTTCTGAAATCTAGGCAGATGTTCCCAAACCTCAATTCTTGTCTTCTGTGCACCCGCAGTACCAATCCCACATGGAAGCTGCCAAGAGTTGGGGCTTGCACCTTCTGAAGCAACAGCCTGAGCTGTACTTTGGTCCCTTTTAGCCACCGCTGGAGCGGCTGGGACACAGGGCACCAAATCCAAGGCTGCACACATCAGGGGAGCCCTGGACCTGGCCCAGGAAACCATTTTTCCCTCCTAGACCTCTGGGTCTGGGATAGGAGGGTCTGCTGTGAAAGTCTCTGACATGCCCCAGAGACGTTTTCCCCATTGTCTTGGTAATTAACATTCTGTTCCTTGTTACTTTTGCAAATTTCTCTAGCCAACTTGAATTTCTCCCCAGGAAATGGATTTTTCTTTTTTATGATATCATCAGGCTACATATTTTCCAAACTTTTGTGCTCTACTTCCTTTTTAAACAGAAGTTTCAATTTCAGATACTCTCTCTCAAGTTCAAAGTTCCACAGATCTCTAGGGCAGGGGGAAAATGCCACCAGTTGCTCTGCTAAAGCATAGCAAAAGTGACCTTTGCTCCAATTTCCAAGAAGTTCTGCATCTCCATCTGAGACCATCTTAGCCTGGACTTCATTGTCCACATTACTAACAGCATTTTGGTCAAAACCATCTGACAAGTTTCTATTAAGTTCCAAACTTTCCCACATTTTCCTGTCTTCTTCTGAGCCCTCCAAATTGTTCCAACCTCTGCCAGTTACCCAGTTTCAAAGTCACTTCCACATTTTCTGGTACCTGGATCGCAGTACCCCAATCTCTGCAGTACCAGTTTCCTGTATTCGTTCATTCTCACACTGCTATAAAGAGCTGCCTGAGGCCAGATGCAGTGGCTCATGCCTGTAATCCCAGCACTTTGGGAGGCCAAGGCAGTTGGATCACCTGAGGTCAGGAGTTTGAGACCAGCCTGGCCAACAAGGTGAAACTCCATCTCTAATAAAAATACAAAACATTAGCCAGGCATGGTGGTGGGTGCCTGTAGTCCCAGCTACTCGAGAGGCTGAGTCAGGATAATTGCTTGAACCTGGGAGGTGGAGGTTGCAGTGGACTGAGACTGCACCGCTGCACTCCAGCCTGGGCGACAGAGAAAGATTCCACTCGAAAAAAAAAGAAAAAAGAGAACTGCCCAAGACTGGGTAATTTACATAGAAAAGAGGTTTTGTCTACTCACAGTTCCACATGGCTGGGGAGGGTTCAAGAAACTTACAATCATGGCAGAAGCTGAAGGGGAAGCAAGGACCTTCTTCACATGCCAGCAGGAAAGAGAACGCTTGCAAGAGCAGGGAAAATTGCTCTATAAAACCATCAGATCTTGTGAGAATTCATTCACTATCATGAGAACAGCACTGGGGAAAACTTCCCCCATGATCCAATCATCTTCCACCTGCAAACACTGCTCACTGCAGCCTCAACCTCCCAGGCTCAAGTGATCCTCCCACCCTAGCTGCCCCAGTAGCTACGACCACAGGCATACACTGCCACAGCCAGCTAATTTAAAAAAATTACTTGTAAGGATTGCAGGGAGGTTTCCCTATATTGCCCAGGCTGTTCTGAAACTCCTGGGCTCAAGAGATCTTCCTGCTTTGGCCTCTCCAAAGTGCTGGGATTACAGGTGTGAGCCCCCATGCCTGACAGAATAAAAATGTTAAACATGTTTGTTTACCTTCTTGGAGATAAATATGGTTAATATCTTGGTGTATGTACTTCCAGAATGCTATTTTCGTGTGCATGTGTACATGAACATAAGTACACATTAAACACTTTTTCAGTCATAATCTAAAGTAAGAATGTATCATTAACATCTCTTTAATCAATAAAATTCTTTATTACATAATTTTAAATGGTCTTTAAGTGGAATCAAGTTAATCTTTTTTTTTTTTAAGATGGAGTTTCATTCTGTCACCCAGGTTGGAGTGCAGTGGTGCGATCTCAGCTCACTGCAAGCTCCGCCTCCTGGGTTCATGCCATTCGCCTGCCTTAGCCTCTGGAGTAGCTGGGACTATAGGCGCCCGCCACCACACCTGGCTAATTTCTTTATATTTTTTTAGTACAGGCAGGGTTTCACTGTGTTAGCCAGGATGGTCTCGATCTCCTGACCTCGTCATCCGCCCACCTCAGCCTCCCTAAGTGCTGGGATTACAGGCGTGAGCCACTGTGCCCAGCTGTCACATCTATCATAAAAACTTTCCCTCATAACATACCAAGAGATACCATTCTTGATAGCCAATAGTAACCAACTTAGCTATCTTCCTTTTCACAGAAAACTTCTTGAAGACTTATCTACATTTCCCCTCAGTTTTCAGTCTGCTGCAATGTGACTTCTATCCTTACCCTTTACAGAAACTGTTCTCTTGAGGTCTTTACTGTCAAATTCCGTGAAAACGTCTCTTGACTTTGCTTGACTTTCTAGCAGCATCAGACATTGCTGATTACTCCCTCCCTCTTGAAGTCCCCTCTCCGGCTGGCTGTTGACTTATATTCTTGTGGTTTTCCTTGTACCTCTCCGATCACTCCTGGTTGTCTTTGGTGCTTTGGTGAGAGATCTATACACCTTAAATACGGATTTTCTTCAGAGCTCTGCCTAAGCACTTGTCTCAGTCACCTTATCCTCCCTAGGCAATCTCAAACATGTCCAGGGTATCTGCCACCTATGTGCTGATGGCTCCCAAATCTGTCCCTGTGGTGCAGACTCTTTCTTGAGCAGCACACTTATACATAAAAGCATCCCTTGTACATATTAGTTACAGGTTTCACAGACATCTCAAACTCATCTTTTGAAAGTAAACTGTCCTTTCTTGCCCTGTGTGCTCTCCTGCCTCTCTTTCTGTGTTCCCTATCTCAGTGACCGGTAGCATCATTTAACAGTTGCTTGTAGAAGAACTTGCCTGGGTTTGAACCCACTTGTACTCCTCCACTTCTCCCATTCTCCATCTAATTAATCATCAACTTGTGCCTATTTTGCCTCTGAATATCACTTGGATCTACCCAATTCCCTCCATTCTCATTGCTACTACCTGATTTCAGGCCCTTTATATCTTGCTTTGTCTCTTACAATAGAAATAATAATATTTTAGATATATTTGGTTAAATCAGATATATTGCGAATATTAATTTTTTATCTTTTTTCCCTTATATAAATGTGGTTACTAGAAAATTAAAAATTACATATATGTCTCATATTATACTTCTATTAGATAGCACTGATCTATACCTTGGCTAACTTTCAAGCCTCTTTTTATATTACTAAAATTTTAATTTTTAAGTTTAACTAAGCTTAAAATGTATTGAAATTTAATTAATCCAAGGTGCTATTTTGGGTTAATTGGCCTAATATTAGTTACAACAGTTTAAGTAAATTTTGTTATACCTAAACTGTCTTTCTTCCATTATTCCTTCTTTCCATTTTTCCTCTCCAAATAAAAGTGCCTGTCTATTCATATTCTTTCTTGTGCTATAGTATACCTCATGTAGGTTTCACTATGTAATGGAATGATTTCCTTATATGTCTGTCTTCCTCTCTAGCCTGTGAACTCTTAGTGAGAGAAACCATATCTTAATCATCTTACCATTCCCAAAACTCAGTAGGCACTATCACATAGTAGCATCTCAATATATAGCTGGCCTTCCATATGCACAGGTTCTGTCCAGTCAGATCAACAGATTCGACCAGTCACAGATCAAAAATATTCAAAAATAAAACCAATCATAATAATAATAATACAATAAAAAACTATCCAAATAAAAACAATACAGTATAGCAACTTTTTGCATAGCATTTACATTGTGTTAGGTATTATAAGTAATCTAGAGATGATTTAAAGTATGTAGGAAGATGTGAATAGGTTATATGCAAATACTATGTCATTTTATATAAGAGACCTGAGCATCATCGGATTTTGGTATCTGTGAGGATCCTGGGACCAATTTCCTGTGTATCCTGAGGGACAACCATATGCAGTTTGAGGGTATGACTCTAAACAAGCAGAACCCTAAAACTTGAATTAATTCTGCCTATTGTAGGCAAAACACTGTCATAGATTACTCTCTCACAATGAAAAATTGTATTTGTAGTTAATATTTTCCCTCCTAAAATGGAAACATTTTTTGCTTATAAAAGTAATAGCTGACACATTTTCAAATAACGCAGAAAACAATATGACAGCCTCCCGGAAAAGCCAAGTGTCATTGCGACCTTAACACAGCTCATTATTACTGTCAAGACATTCTGGTTACTCTACTCTAGGGGGCAGACTTGAACCAGCATTTGGACAGGTAGTGCTGGACCCAAGCCTCAGTGTTTGGCCAATGACAAAATCACTATCGTTACTTTTTTTTTTTTTTTTTAGATTCTGTCACCCAGCCTGGAGTACAGTGGTGTGATCATAGCTCACTGCAGCCTCAAGCTCCTGGGCTCAAAGGATCCCCCCATTCAGCCTCCTGAGGGGCTGGGATTACGGGTGTAAGCATCAGATCTCTTGAGAACTTCTTCACTATCACAAGAAAACATGGGGGAAACTGCCCCCACGATCCAATCACCTCCCACCAGTTCCCTCCCTCAACACCTGGGGATCACAATTTGAGATGAGATTTGAGTGGGGATTCAGAACCAAACCATGTCAGATGGTAAACAAAAATCAAAGAATCAAAAACAGTTAGGAAATAGAGACAATGGAAATGCTTTTTAAATGTGTTTCCAAAAAAGCCTGTGTGATTGTGTGATGAGGTGGTATTTGAGCTCAAGTGTGAATGAAATGAGGGAAAAGGGTCTCACACGGCAGTACATCAGTGTAAAGGCACTAAGGTAAGAGCTTGCTTGGCTTTTTTTAAAAACAGCAAGATATTCCTGGAAAGGAGTGCATGACAGGTGGAAAAAATGGAAAACGAAGCTGGAAAATGCAAAGGGTGGATAATCTGTTACCTAGCTGGTTGTTATTCTAAATGTCGTGGGAAGCTACTGGAAGGTTTTGAGTGGATCACATGGTGTGACAATTTCATGGAGGGATACATCTCAGAGGCAACATTGCCATGCCACTTCAGATATATTACCATGCTGCTTTCCCAAAGGTCCATCGTTAGTCATTGTTAGCTCTGTGGCTAGAAGACAAGGAAGAGTTTCTTGAAGTGGGAAAAAATTATGGTACTCTCCTTCTAAGTTGAGAACATCCTCTTGGCAAACAGCATGGTATATGAACAGGTTTGTTGAATGAGTGAAAGAAATAATGAATGAAACAACAAGTGAAGGCATTTTTTTTTTTTTTTTGAGAGTCTTACTCTGTCATCTAGGCTGAAGTGCAGTGTTGCGAACTCCTCACTGCAACTTCTGCTTCCCGGGTTCAAGTGATCCTCCTGCCTCAGCCACCCTAGTAGCTGGGATTACAGGCACGCCCCACCATACCTGGCTAATTTTTCTATTTTTGGTAGAGATGGGGTTTTGCCATGTTGGCCAGGCTGGTATTGAACTCCTGGCCTCAAGTGATCAGCCCACCTTGTCCTCCCAAAATGCTGGGATTACAGGTGTGAGCCGCCGTGCCCAGCCAGCAAAGCCATTTCTTAAGTATTATAAACATCTTGAAACAGTTTCCTCTCTGCTTTGCTAATTCATGGATATTTACTAAGGGCTGCATGTACTGCAGGGTAATAGGTGGGGCACACCAAGGTGAGTAAGACACAGTCCTTGCCTTCAAGGAACTTCAATTTTAGTTGGAAAAATAGACATGTATACAAAACAGAATTCTTATATTGAGATTTTGACTGAGGCATCAAGATACATAGCTGTCCTTCAATATCCACAGGGGATTGATTCCAGGACCCCCTGTGGATACCAAAATCTGTGGAAGATCAAGTTTCTTATATAAAATGGTGCAGCATTGACACATAACCTATGCATATCCTTCTGTATACAGTTGACTTTTGAACAATGTGGGCTTGAACTGTGCAGGTCCACTTATAAGCAGATTTTTTTCAACCAAACACAGATGGAAAATACATTATTGAGGAATGTCAAACCAGTGTATATGAAGCACCAATTCTTCTTATATGTGGATTCCAAAGGGCTGACTTCAGGACCCGGAGTATGCATGGCGTTTGGTGTACTTGGGGGTCCTGGAACACATCCCCCACATATAAGAAGGAATAACTGTACTTTTAATCATTTCTAGGTTGCTTATAATACCTTATACAATGTGAATGCTATATAACTAGTTGTTATACTGTATCATTTAGGAGAAAATAAAAAGGAAAAAAGTCTGTGAATGTTCAGGACAGACATAACCATTTATCTTTTCTCAAATATTTTTTTCATGGGTGGTTGAATCCATGGATGTGGAACCCACAGATACAAAGGACTGAATGTAATAGATGCTTTGTACCAAAACTAGGAGTTCTGCAAAATGGATAAAAGACCTAAATGTAAACCTGAAACTATAAATTCCCTAAAAGAGAACAAAGGGAAAAAGTTTCTCAACACTGGCAGTGGCAATAAATTTTTGGATATCATACCAAAAGCTCAGGCTATAAAAGCAAAAATAAATAGATGGGACTATATCAAACTAAAAACCTTCTGCATAGCAAAGAAATGGCAGCCTACAGATTGGGAAGAAATATTTGCAAACTATGTATGTATAAGGGGGTTTAAGCTGCCATATGAAGAGGCCCATGGGGAAGGAATTGAGGGTGACCTCTTGCCAGTAGTTGTCAAGGAAATGAGGCCCTCATTCCAAAAACCTGCAAAGAACTGAATCCTGCTAACAGCTATGTGAACTTGGAAATGGATCCTTCTTTAATCGAGCTTCACATGACTGACAACTTGATTGCAGCCTTGTTGATAAATACCTAGGCAGATATAGCCAGGTTCCTGGTTAAATTCAACCTTCAAGCCAGAAATAGTCTCAAGTAAATCTTGAACTGGATTGAGAACCCACCCTCCCCTTTGGTGTGCTTTCCTCTGACTGAGTCTCAGCCTTCACCTATTTTACATATGCCTACCCTTTCCTAATTGGTTTCCTACACTATCATGTCCATTTTTAAGTGGCGTCTTTGCTTTAACCTTTTTTGCATACTCACAAGCCAATCAGCATGCACTGATTGCATTCCCTATTCTGAGTCCATAAAAAGCCCTAGGCTCAGCCATATTGGAAACTCTCCCACCTTCAGGCAGGGCAACCACCCCGTGTAACCTCCTCACTAAAAGCTGTTTCATCACTCAATAAAACTCCCTGCCTTGCTCACTCTTCCAGTGTCCACGTATCTACTTCTTCCCGGTTGTGAGACAAGAACCCAGACCAAGCTGAACTAAGGAGCAAAAAATTCTGCATCATTTTGGAGGCTTGTCTGGCATTTGTCAGAAGGTTGAGTAAAATGTGGACCCAACGATCTCTTTCACTTTTGCTTCTGAGCTTTCTCATCCTCAGACTTTTTCTGATGGCAGGGGATACTGCAACCCACACCCCTCGCCCCCGCGTTGCTCTCAAGGGTCAGGAATGTTGGACTTGGTCCAACCTAGTCTTTTCTATGGCATTTTCCTTCTTTTTTCAGGACTGTAATGGCATCTATCTTTTCTTTTACAACAGTGGGGGTGTTCCACCCCTACCCCAATGGCCACAGGCATACAGATGGGGAGGCTCCCTGTCCTGCTCCCCTCCCGGCTGGGGCACATGGCACAAGGGTCCCACATGGCCTGCTGGCCAGCGTTTCTCACTTGCCCTCCCCTCCTGCTAGGTGCCCAAGGAGTCTTTCCCTCCCTTGCTGAGCCAAGAAGGAGGAGATAGCAATTAAAAGTTTCTTTCCCTGTTGAAGAAACCCACTTGCATAAGAATAAATAAGAGGTTTCTACCCCTGGCATCTTCCCAGCCCTGAACTTAAGCTTTGCTTTCTTCCTTTTCTCCACCCTGTCAACAGTTAGCACAGCCCTGTAGATATAGGGAGCTTTTCTTTCCTTTTTTTTTTTTGAGACGGAGTCTCACTCTGTTGCCCAGGCTGGAGTGCAGTAGCACGATCTCGGCTCACTGAAAGCTCCGCCTCCCGAGTTCACACCATTCTTCTGCCTCAGCCTCCCGAGTGGCTGGGACTACAGGTGCCTGTCACCACGCCCAGTTAATTTTTTTTTTTTTTTTGTATTTAGATGGGTTTCACTGTGTTAGCCAGGATGGTCTCGATCTCCTGACCTCGTGATCCGCCTGCCTCGGCCTCCCAAAATGCTGGGATTACAGGCATGAGCCACCATGTCTGGTCAATATAGGGAGCTTTTCTATGCAATAACTTTTTTCTCCTTTTGGAAGGCATCTTGTTAGGCCACAGGACACCCTTTTTTGCACCCTTGTTTGAGGAGGACCCAGCTCCTCAGCTTTACCTTAGCATTTGTCTTATGGAAAGGAGGCCACAGAGGAACAGTCCCCCTGGCTGCTGGCTACAGTCTGGCGAGGGACACCTGGGACTTGAGGATTCCATGTACCCGCTGAGGCAGTTCTTTTGTCTCAAACTCAATTCCAAGCTTAAGGTTGAAGACTTAGGATAGAAAATTGAATATGAGGGATCCAGAGGCAGACAACAATGGAAGTTAAAATGCGCAGCATTGGTGACCATGGCTAATTCTTGCCAATTAAACCAAGCCTCCTGTTTCATGGATAGAGGTCATGCCTGTATCCATGGCATAAATGAGGTCTAGGGAACGCAAAGGTTATGACAACAAGCAGGGACAGGGCATCAGTGAGTGAGTGCAAATATTCCTACCCCCTTGGCCGGTCTGTTAGTATGAATGAAAGCCACATTGGCACCCACGGGTGGCACTCTGTCAAGGTTGCTGGGACTCAGGGATTTAAGGACATAAGTAAGAAAAGGGATGCCTACTCTTTCTCTGCCTCATGTACCCTGGGTATTCACTGGGAAGTAAAAGGAATTGGGGATGGCTTATCCCCTCTTCCCAGTTGGGTAACCATTCATCTTCCCAAAATGGGGTCAGTGGCACTCTCTCTGTTTTAGCCCATGCACTTGCTGAGGCAGTTCTTTTGTCTAAAGAACCATTCATGAATGGGTAACCATTCATCTTTAGTTCATACCTCCCTTGAATGCATCCTGAGTCCTGGGGGGGCACCTTGGACAAAAAGCCTTCTTTTTCCTTTTTCCTCCTCTGTCCTCTCTTTGTGGATGGGTAATTGCATTCGCATACTATAGGACACTCCTCTCAGATGCATCCTCTAAACTAGGAAAAGCTAATTTATCAAACCTTAAACTGCTTGGCTTAGAATTGAGCTCAGAGGAAGGGAACCCAGAAGCCTGACCTGCCAGCAAAAGGGTAAAAGTTTTTTTTAACCGGTCAGACTTTTGGCCATGTTAGGCCAAGTCTTTTGGCCTCTCTCCCTGTGCAAACCAATAACAAAAAATGGTAAGGATTACTGCTTATATTCTCTGTAAAGTTTTGATTAATTAAAAATGATTTATGAAGTGTGTCTTAAGTTGTAGTCAATCTGGTGTACTTTGTGTGTTTTTCTGTACAGTTCTGTCAGAAAGAGGGGTGCCTTAGGATAGAAAGTTGGCCTAGGACCCCATAAGCCCACTGTTCAAGTTAGCCCAACAAACTGGTCAGTAACAAACTTTACTGCAGGCCACCATATTGTTTTATGTCCTTGGGAGCTTGAAATGTAACCACGTGGCAGTACTTAATTTTAGTCTCTGACATTTTACAGTGCTGGCCTGGGTTCAATCCTGGCTTGGGGAATGAGTACTTTCAAGTAAACAGCTATGTGACTTCTACCATTTGCTGATTCTCTTTCCGCCCATGAACAACTTCTAGCTTCCATTCTCTGAGTTACCTTTAGAGGTTCTAGATTTTGTAAAAACTGCTTCCCACCTTTTTGAAAATATGCCTTGCACATTCAGTTAAGTCATAATCTTAACTGAAGCTTGTTGGTTTCACCTGTGAGGTTACTTTTGGTAAAGTTCAAAAGCCAGAAATGTTGGTGGCTTCACATGGCTAAGGTTGGGTAACAAGGGATTTAAAAGGATTTTCTTAAAGAATGCTCAGCTTAATTAAAAGTGGATATCAAAGCTATAGCTGTATTTAAGAGACCTTTATGTTTTTCTCTTCTTGGATCTTGTTTTTCTGGAAAAGGTTTTTTCTCAGTTGACTGAATTACTTTTCTCCATTTTGTCTTGCCACTCTTAATGCACACATGAGAGGCCCTAAGATAACTTCTGGGCACATGAGACTGCTTGGGAAAAACAGAGAGTGTGCCACTGACCCCATTTTGGGAAGAAACCTCTGTTTTCCTCATGGAACCCCAGGAATTGAAAGTGGATAGATCCCTCTGAAAACCTGTTTTTGTCTTCCAGCTATGCCTGTTTATTGGGCCCTAGAAACTGCATGCTTTCCTAGCCCTGTGTATTAGTCAGTTTTTACAGTGCTGCTAAAGACATACCCAAGACTGGGAAAACTATAAAGAAAAAGACGTTTAAGGACTTACAGTTCCACATGACTGGGGAGGCCTCATAATCATGGTGGAAGGCGAAAGGCATTTCTTACATGGTGGTGGCAAGAGAGAGAGCTTGCACAGAGAAACTCCCATTTAAAAAACCATCAGATCTCATGAGACTAATTCACTGTCATGAGAACAGAACAGGAAAGACCCACCCCCATGATTCAATTATCTCCCACCAGGTCCCTCACACAACACATGAGAATTATGGGAGCTACAAGATGAGATTTGGATGGGGACAAAGGGCCAAACTATGTTATTCTGGTCCCTCCAAATCTCATATTTTCACATTTCAAAACCAATAATGCCTTCCCAACAGTCCCCCAAAGTCTCAACTCATTTCAGCATTAACTCGAAAGTCCACAGTCCAATATCTCCTCTGAGACAAGGCAAGTCCCTTCCAACAATGAGCCTATAAAATCAGAAGCAAGTTAGTTGCATTTTAGATACAACATGGGTACAGGCATTGGGTAAATTCAGCCATTCCAAATGGGAGAAGTTGGCCAATACAAAGGGCTACAGGGCCCATGCAAGTCCAAAATCCAGCAGAGCAGTCAAATCTTAAAGCTCCAAAATGATCTCCTTTGACTCTATATCTCACGTCCAGGTCATGCTGATGCAAGAGGTGGGTTTCCATGGTTTTGGGCAGCTCTGCCCCTGTGGCTTTTCAGGGTACAGCTTCCCTCCCAACTGCTTTCACAGGTTGGTGTTGAGTGTCTGCAGCTTTTCCAGGCACACAGTGCAAGCTGTCAGTGAATCTACCATTCAGGGATCTGGACTGGTGGCCATCTTCTCACAGCTCCACTAGGTGGTGCCCCAATAGGGACTCTGTGTAGGGGTTCCGACCCTCCCATCCTCACTGCCCTAGTAGAGGTTCTTCATGAGAGCACTGCTCCAGCAGCAAGCTTCTGCCTGGGCATCCAGGCATTTCCATACATCTTTTGAAATCTAGGCAGAGGTTCCCAAATCTTAATTCTTGACCTCATGCACTTGCAGGCTCAACACCATGTGGAAACTGCCAAGGCTTGAGGCTTCCATCCTCTGAAGCCATGGCCTGAGCTCTATGTCAGCCCCTTTCAGCTGTAATTGGAGCAGCTAGGACGCAGAGTACTACGTCCAACCCTGCACTCAGCATGGGGACCCTGGGCCTGGCCTATGAAATCATATTTTCCTCCTATGCCTCCACCTCTGGGCCTATGATGGGAGGAGTTACTGCAAACATCTCTCACATGCCCTGGAGACATTTTCCCCATTATTTTGGTGATTAACATTTGGGTCCTTGTTACTTACACAAATTTCCGTAGCTGGTTTGAATTTCTCCTGAGAAAATGGGTTTTTATTTTGTATCACATCATTGGGCTGCAAATTTTCTGAACTTCTATGCTCTGTTTTCCTTTTAAAACTGAATGCCATTAACAACACCCAAGTCACATGTTAAATGCTTTGCTGCTTAGAAATTTCTTCCGCCAGATACCCTAAATCATCTCCCTTAAGTTCAATGTTCCACACATCTCTAGTGCAGGGGCAAAATGCCCCTAGTATCTTTGCTAAAATATAGCAAGAGTCACCTTTGCTCCAGTTCCCAGCAAATTCCCCATCTCTATTTGAGACCACCTCAGCCTGGATTTCATTGTCCATATCACTATTAGCATTTTGACCAAAGCCATTCAACAAGTCTCTAGAGAGTTCCAAACTTTCCCACATTTTCCTGTCTTCTTCTGAGACCTCCAAACTGTTCCAACCTCTGCCTGTTA
>NW_012119510.1:1026013-1035084 GCF_000951035.1 Colobus angolensis palliatus
TTCAACAAGTCTCTAGAGAGTTCCAAACTTTCCCACATTTTCCTGTCTTCTTCTGAGACCTCCAAACTGTTCCAACCTCTGCCTGTTACCCAGTTCCAAAGTTGCTTCCACATTTTTGGGAATCTTTTCAGCAGTGCCCCACTCTACTAGTACCAATTTACTGTATTAGTCATATTCCATGCTGCTGATAAAGACATACCTGAGACTGGGTAAATTATAAAGAAAAAGAGGTTTAATGGGTTTACAGTTCCACATGGCTGGGGAGGCCTCACAATCATGGCAGAAGGCGAGTGGCATTTCTTACATGGTGGTGGCAAGAGGAGAGCTTGTACAGGGAAACTCCTGTTTTTAAAACCATCAGATCGTGTGAGACTAATGTACTGTCTGAGAACAGTGTAGGAAGGACCCACCCCCATGACTCAATCATCTCCCACTAGGTCCCTCCCACAACACATGAGACTTATGGGAGCTGCAAGATGAGATTTGAGTGGGGACATAAAGCCAAACCATATTATTCTGATTACTCTGTTTCTTGAAGGGCTCCACCCTGAAGCCAATAATCAGATTAGGAGATTGGCAGATGAAAAATGTTACAACTACTGGATCTTCTTCTGTCTGTCTGTGTAATCATATATGTGTTGTATGTGTGATGTTTATATAAAAAAGAGCTCTAATTAATTTGTTTAAAGAAAAATAAGTGCTTAGATCAAATATTTTTTGAAGGAAAACTAAAAGCTGTCATGCCTTTTAGTTCATGTGACTTTAATCTTTGAGAAATAGAGGCAATTTGAAGGTAATTAGTAAAAAGCAAATGTCATAAAAATGTAAATATGTGGGCTGAATCCTGTAGGTCAGGTCGGGTTTTAGCTAGGTTTGCTAAATGTTTTAAGGTTGTAAACTGCTTCTTTGGCCTTTGAGAATTGTTCGACTAGCCTGCTTTACAACTTGGTAAGGCCTAGGGACTTATGAAATTAACCGTGCTCTTAATTATGCTGGAAGGAGTCAGAGTTTAATTGGTGTCTAGTGCATAATTAAAGTAACTTATCAGCTTTTACATTAAAGTTAAAAATTGCTAAGAGTTACCATTATAACATGTAATCAAGACAACTGAAAATGGATTTACAAACAAGGTGTGTAAGAACAGTAAAAAATGTGATTTTAGTAAAATATTATAAGAAGGCTTGGAAAGTAAGTTTTTGCCTAGGGTTAAATAATTGTTTTGAATTAGATGAGATAGAGCTGAAGGTTTAAACAAGTTGTGCAAGGATTTTAAAAAATTAATCTTGCAAAAAAATTTTGTGTGTGAAATAAACATAAATTTTGTGCATGAAATAAATTTAAAAGGGTATTGTATGGTTTTTCCATAAATTGTGCATTGAAATAAAAGCACAACAAAGTTCTCTTAAGGCACAAATCTGCTCTCTAGTAAAGTTTGTAAAGAATTATTAGAGGTTTATAAGAATCTCACCTCATGGTCAAACTGGTAAAATTGGATAGAATTGTCTATAAGGTTTCATTAGAAAACGGGGTTGACATTAACAGTAGACTAATGTAAGGGTAAAATTTGGCTTTCTCTCTTGAATAAGATTTTCATGTAATAGCAAAGGATAATGAAAGTTTGTTTGCCTTTAAAAAATATTTTTTGAGTCCTCATTTTGGGTAAATAAATAGCTTATGGTAATCTGGAATTCTATTTCATCATATCAAGTGCTTTGAACCTCTAACATATTAAACAGGCTTCTCAAAATCAAACTTCAGCTTCAGAAATCGTCTTTCCTGACCTCTAGCTTTTCGATGCTACAGAGGGCCCCTGGATTATTTGGAAACAGGATTATTTAACATATTTAGTTACTTGGGATTGCCAAAGTGATGTTCATCTTTAGGTCATGTTTTAGTGAATAATAATATATGTTCCAAAATTGTAGAGGATTTCTAAAACTGTAATGTCTGAGTGTATGCTATCAATCATAATTAAGATTCTTTTGTTAAGTTATTGTAGACCACAGAGATAACCAAATTTCTTTGTTAATTGTGTCTGACTGTAACTACCCTGGATATTTTGTTATTTACCGACAATTGTCTTGCTTTGATCCTTTTCAAAAGATGGTTTGTAATCAGCTATAGGACTTTGACAGGTGCATAAAGTGCAGGTTTCTGATAACGTTGGAGACTGTGACATGGGAATAAAGGAAAAACGTAAACAAAGAGCTAAAACGTTCATGAATATCAAGCAGAACAAGAGTTAACAGAATGGACAAAACTAAGATAAAACTGAACTAATGTTTTTAACCTTTTTGCTTAACACTTTGCTGATCTTTGTTTTGTTTTTCAGAGTCAAGGAAACTTTTATTTTGAGCTATTTACATTCTTTAGTAATTCAGGAAGGTATACTACTGTAAACAAAATTTGGAGCATATTTGTTTTTCTCTGTCTGGCTTCTCCAGAATTTGGAAACTATTTGTGAGTATTCCTCACTTATGGCAACATAGTTATTTTCTTTTTTTTTTTTTTGAGACAGAGTCTCGCTCTGTTGCCCAGGCTGGAGTGCAGTGGCTGGATCTCAGCTCACTGCAAGCTCCGCCTCCCGGGTTTATGCCATTCTCCTGCCTCAGCCTCCCGAGTAGCTGGGACTACAGGCTCCCGCCACCTCGCCCGGCTATTTTTTTTGTATTTTTTAGTAGAGACGGGGTTTCACCGTATTAGCCAGGATGGTCTCGATCTCCTGACCTCGTGATCCGCCCGTCTCGGCCTCCCAAAGTGCTGGGATTACAGGCTTGAGCCACCGCGCCCGGCAACATAGTTATTTTCATCAGCACAGTAAGAATCCATTTTCTTTTGCAACAGGACGCAATTGGAGAAAGTGGGTGTTTTACCAATGCTTTGACTGGAAGGGTATGCTTCTCTTTAAGGAATCAAGCTTGACTTGCAGGGCCAATAAAAGCCCCTTGGGAAAACTGGCCTCATACCTTATCTACACAGTCCCTGTCAGTCCCTGTGTAGATAAGGGTTCCCAACCTGTGGTGAGTAAAGAATGCCACTTTCTAACAGGTCTAGAAACCCCATATTCTTGGGACCACAAGAAGAGGGGAATTCACCCACTCATAGGTATTTGAGGGTACAAACCCATGGTTGCACTCAGCTTTAAAAAGTCTTATCTGAGATTCCTTGTGGAAGAGTATTTCATCAAAGCCAATTTAAAAGCCTATGTGAAAAATAATTATTCTTGCTGCATTTTATGCAAATAAATAATCAAGCCAAGTATAAGACTGAGTTTATTTTGCAAACAACTCAGTCCTATCATCATTTGTTTTTAACAAAAATGAGGACTGCAGAGAGATACATTATGTTTCAAAACTTATACATTTGTCATTAAATTCTAGTCTTATTAGTTGTTTTTAAGTTTTTTTGGGCCTGTATTTTAGACTAACCCTGTTTATTTCTGTGAACCAACTACTAATTTCTGGCTGCAGCTCAGAAGAAACAAGAAGGGATGGGTAATATAAAAATCTGGAACAATATTATAGTTCTGGGCAATTATCCTGCAAATTCTGCCAAAGGCATAGGGTGCCCATAACCCAGAAGTTTCTTTGTTTGAGAAAATAAGACCAAGGAAGATAACCAAAGCCAAGCCCCATGCACCCAAATCTTAGTAGGCATAACTGTAGCCACCAGTCATCTAGGTGTGTCAGCAGCCTCAAGATTTTTTTAGCTGTCCTTACCCCTTGTTTTACTTTGATATATATCTTCTAACAACCCGGTTTGTCTCTTCTCTCCTTTAGGCCTTCACACTCCAAATGGTTGTGGAAACAGAGTCTTGAATGATGGCTCCCTTTTACTGTGGACCCTTAGATAGGCCTCTGAGGGAGATCTGACTGCTATCTTCCCAAAACAGCATGCCCTGTCAACAGGAAGCATTTAAGATTGCTCTTCCTGCCCATTCTAACTACATTTAGAGGCACCTCTTCAGAGAGGGGAATGATAGAGGCAGGAGGCAGACAAATGTTTAAGCAGATAGAGGTAGGTACCTGGTGAAATCCAACATTCGAGTCAGAAACATTCCTGGGTAAATCCTTGAATTGGACTGAGAACCCGCCTTTCCATTTGGTGTGCTTTCCTCTGATTGAATCCCAACCATCACCTATTTTACATATATCTATCCTTTCCTAATTTTTTTTCCACACTATCATGCCCAGCTTTGAGTGGTGTCTTTGCTTTAACCTTTTTTGCATATTCATAAACCAATCAGCAGACACTCCCTATTCTGAGCCCATAAAAAGTGACAGGCTCAGCCATATTGAGAACTCTCCTGCCTTTGGGTAGGGGGACCACCCCCATGTCCCCTCCCCACTAAAAGCTGTTTCATCACTCAATAAAACTTCCTCCCTTGTTCATTTTCAAGTGTCTCCACTTCTTCCTGGTTGTGAGACAAGAACCCAGACCTAGTTGAGCTAAGGAGCAAAAAATCCGGCATCATCGTGAGAGACATTGAAGCAGAGGACCCAGTTAAGGCAAGCCAGGATTTGTGACCCACAGAACTTGTGAGCTAATACACGTGTGTGGTTTAAAACTGAAAGAAAAGACTGGATTCAGTGACTCATACTTGTAATCCCAGAAATTTGGGAGGCTGAGGTGGGAGGATCACTTGAGGAATCTGAGACCAGTCTGGCAACATAGTGAGACCCCCCCACTGTACAAAATTTTTTTAAAAAACAGCCAGGCATGGTCGTGTGCACCTGTAGTTCCAGCTACTGAGGGGACTGAGGTGGGAGGATTACTTGAACCCAGGAGGTTGAGGCTGCAGTTAACCATCATTGTGCCATTACACTCCAGCCTGTGTGACAGAGGGAAACCCTGCCTCAAAACAAAATAAAATAAAATAATTTTAAAAACTGAAAAAAGAGGTTAATATTCAAAGTTTATAAAGCTCTCATACAACTCAACAGTAGAAAAACAAATGAAGAAGCCAACTAAAAAATGTTCAAAGGACCTGAATAGACATTTCTCCAAAGAAGACATAAAAATGACCAACAATTATATGAAAAGGAACTCAACATCATTAATCTCTAGGAAAATGCAAACCAAAACTATTATGAGATATTACCTCACACCTGTTAGGACAGCTATTATTCAAAAGTCAAAAGACATTAGTGTTTGGAGAAAAGGAAACTCTTTACACTGTTGGTGGGAATGCAGATGGATGCAGCCATAGTGGAAAACAGTATGGAAGTTCCTAAAGAAATTTAAAATAGAATTATCATATGACCCAGCAATCTCTCTTCAGGGTATCTACTCAAAGGAAATGAAATCACCACCTTGGAAAGACATTTGAATCCCTATGTTAATTGCAGCATTCTTCAAATGGAAACACAAAATTGTCTGTTGACAAATGGATAAAGACAGTGTTAACAAATAGCTAAAGTTGCAGATCACCACTATTATGGACAAAAACCTTGAGGTCAGATGTCACGTCATCCTCTAGCACCATCCTCTGTGTCTATATCTTGCTTTCTTCAGGGTTAACCTAGGAGCAAAATTGGCATCTCTTCTATTTCAATCATGCACCAAAGCACTAGTGAATGAAAAGCTATTACTGAATAATTTATGGAGACAAGAGAAAAGATAGTTTTAATCACTTCCCTTTAAGTGAACTATACTTTAAAGAAAATCCCATTTGACATGACTTCCCTCCCAATCCTTTTTCCTATATGGGTTACTAAGTTCCCACTTCACCTCCAAACCATTTTTAGTTTGTTTTTATTTTCCATATATATTCTGCTCATGTACATACCTTTTTTAACCTTTCTCTGTACAGCAATCTACCACCTTGATTTTCTTTTCTTGTATTATTTAAGGCAATTTCTCTGTCTCCTCATAAGTGCTTACTCTATTAATCTTAGCGCTCAGCAAAATAAAATATCCTGAAACAAACAGGGTTGTAATGCATAATCCATGTCAACAGGAACTTTGTATTTCTTTCTTTCTCTCTTTTTTTTATACTTTCAGTTCTAGCATACATGTGCACAACATGCAGGTTTGTTACATAGGTATACATGTGCCATGTTGGTTTGCTGTACCCATCAATTCGACATTTACATTAGGCATTTCTCCTAATGCTATCCCTATCTCCAGCCTCCACCCCCTGACAGATCCCGGTTTGTGATGTTCCCCACCCTGTGCCCATGTGTTTTCATTGCTCAACTCCCACCTATGAGTAAGAACATGCGCTGTATGGTTTTCTGTCCTGTGATAGTTTGCTGAGAATGATGGTTTCCAGCTTCATCCATGTCCCTGCAAAGGCCATGAACTCATCCTTTTTTATGGCTGCATAGTATTCAATGCTGTATATGTGCCACATTTTCTTAATCCAGTCTATCATTGATGGACATTTGGGTTGGTTCCAGGTCTTTGCTATTGTGAATAGTGCTGCAATAAACACACATGTGCATGTATCTTTATAGTAGCATGATTTATAATCCTTTGGGTATATACCCAGTAATGGGATTGCTGGGTCAAATGGTATTTCTCGTTCTAGATCCTTGAGGAATCGCCACCCTGTCTTTCACAAGGTTTGAACTAACTTACACTCCCACCAACAGTGTAAAAGTGTTCCTATTTCTCCACATCCTCTCCAGTATGTGTTGTTTCCTGACTTTTTAATGATTGCCATTCTAACTGGAGTGAGATGATATCTCATTGTGGTTTTGATTCGCATTTCTCTGATGACCAGTGATGACGAGCATTTTCTCATGTGTCTGTTGCCTGAATAAATGTCTTCTTTTGAGAAGTGTCTGTTCATATCCTTTGCCCACTTTTTGATGGGGTTGTTTGATTTTTTCTTATAAATCTGTTTAAGTTATTTGTAGGTTCTGGATATTAGCCCTTTGTCAAATGGGTAGGTTGCAAAAATGTTCTCCCAATCTCTATTTTGCCTGTTCACTCTGATGATAGTTTCTTTCGCTGTGCAGAAGCTCTTTAGTTTAATTAGATCCCATTTGTCTATTTTGGCTTTTGTTGCCATTGCTTTCAGTGTTTTAGTCATGAAGTCCTTGCCCATGCCTATGTCCTGAATGGTATTGCCTAGGTTTTCTTCTAAGGTTTTTATGGTTTTAGGTCTTACATTTATGTCTTTAATCCACCTTCAATTAATTTTTGTATAAGGTGTCAGGAAGGGATCCAGTGTCAGCTTTCTACATATGGCTAGCTAGTTTTCCAAGGACCATTTATTAAATAGGGAATCCTTTCCCTATTTCTTGTTTTTGTCAGGTTTGTCAAAGATCAGATGGTTGTAGATGTGTGGTGTTATTTCTGAGGCCTCTGTTCTGTTCCATTGGTCTATATATCTGTTTTTGTACCAGTACTGTGGTGATTTGGTTACTGTAGCCTTGTAGTATAGTTTGAAGTCAGGTAGCATGATGCCTCCAGCTTTGTTCTTTTGGCTTGGGTTTGTCTTGGCTACGCGGGCTCCTTTTTGGTTCCATATGAACATTAAAGTAGTTTTTTCCAATTCTGTGGAGAAACTCATTAGTAGCTTGATGGGGATGGCATTGAATCTACAAGTTACTTTGGGCAGTATGGCCATTTTCATGATATTGATTCTTCCTATCCATGAGCATGGAATGTTCTTCCATTTGTTTGTGTCCTCTTTTATTTTCTTGAGCAGTGCTTTGTAGTTTTCCTTGAAGAGGTCCTTCACATCCCTTGCAAGTTGTATTCCTAGGTAATTTATTCTTTTTGTAGCAGTTGTGAATGGGAGTTTACTCATGATTTGGCTCTCCATTTGTCTGTTATTGGAATAAGGAATGCTTGTGATTTTTGCACATTGATTTTGTATCCTGAGACTTTGCTGAAGTTACTTATCAGCTAAAGGAGATTTTGGGCTGAGATGATGGGATTTTCTAAATATACAATCCTGTTGTCTGCAAACAGGGACAATTTGACTTCCTCTCTTCAATTCGGAATACCCTTTATTTTTTTCTCTTGCCTGATTGCCCTGGCCAGAACTTTTGATACAGTGTTGGAAAGGAGTGGTGAGAGAGGGCATCTCTGTCTTGTGCCAGTTTGCAAAGAGAATGCTTCCAGTTTTTGCCCATTCAGTATGATATTGGTTGTGGGTTTGTCATAAATTACCTTTATTGTTTTGAGATATGTTCCATCAATACCTAGTTTGTTGACAGTTTTTAGCATGAAGGACTGTTGAATTTTGTTGAAGGCCGTTTCTGCATCTATTGAGATAATCATGTGGTTTTTGCCATTGGTTCTGTTTATGTGATGGATTATGTTTATTGATTTGCATATGCTGAACCAGCCTTGCATTCCAGGGATGAAGCCCACTTGATCGTGGTGGATAAGCTTTTTGATGTGCTGCTGGATTTGGTTTGCCAGTATTTTATTGAGAATTTTCACATCGATGTTCATCAGGGATATTGGTCTAAAATTTCCTTTTTTTGTTGTGTCTCTGCCAGGCTTTGGTATCAGGATGATACTGGCCTCATAAAATGAGTTATGGAGGATTCTCTCTTTTTCTATTGATTGGAATAGTTTCAGAAGGAATGGTACCAGCTCCTCTTTGTACCTCCAGTAGAATTTGGCTGTGAATCCATCTGATCCTGGACGTTTATTCTGGGGGTAGGCTGTTAATTATTGCCTCAATTTCAGAACCTGTTATTGGTCTATTCAGAGATTCAACTTCTTCCTGGTTTAGTCTTGGGAGGGTGTATGTGTCCAGGAATTTATCCATTTCTTCTGTATTTTCTAGTTTATTTGCGTAGAGCTGTTTATAATATTATTTGATGGTAGTTTGTATTTCTGTGGGATTGGTGGTGATATCTTCTTTATGATTTTTGTATTGTGTCTGTTTGATTCTTCTCTCTTTTCTTTTTTATTCATCTTGCTGGCAGTCTATCTATTTTGTTGATGTTTTCAAAAAACCAGCTCCTGGATTCACTGATTTTTTGAAGGTTTTTTTGTGTCTCTGTTTCCTTCAGCTCTGCTCTGATCTTAGTTATTTCTTGCCTTCTGCTAGCTTTTGAATGTGTTTGCTCTTGCTTCTCTAGTTCTTTTAATTGTGATGT
>NW_012119510.1:1036129-1041528 GCF_000951035.1 Colobus angolensis palliatus
GCCTCCCAAAGTGCTGGGATTACAGGCTTGAGCCACCGCGCCAGGCCTTGGGTCTTCACTCTTTATCCAATTTGCCAGTCTGTATCTTTTAATTGGGGCATTTAGTCTATTTACATTTAAGGTTAACATTGTTATATGTGAATTGGATCCTGCCATTATGATGTTAGCTGGTTATTTTCCCCATTAATTGATGTAGTTTCTTCATAGCATCAATGGTCTTTACAATTTGGCATGTATTTTCAGTGGCTGGTACTGGTTGTTCCTTTCCATGTTTAGTGCTTCCTTCAGGAGCTCTTGTAAGGCAGGCCTGGCAGTGACAATATCTCTTAGCATTTGCTTGTTTGTAAAGGATTTTATTTCTCCTTCACTTATGAAGCTTAGTTTGGCTGGATGTGAAATTCTGGGTTGAAAATTCTTTTCTTTAAGAATGTTGAATATTGGCCTCTGCTCTCTTCTGGCTTATAGGGTTTCTGCCAAGAGATCTGCTATTAGTACGATGGGCTTCCCTTTGTGGGTAGCCTGACCTTTCTCTCTGGTTGTTCTTAATATTTTTTTCCTTCATTTCAACCTTGGTGAATCTGACAATTATGTGTCTTGG
The DNA here is from genome assembly GCF_000951035.1 of Colobus angolensis palliatus. Taxonomy (NCBI): domain Eukaryota; kingdom Metazoa; phylum Chordata; class Mammalia; order Primates; family Cercopithecidae; genus Colobus; species Colobus angolensis. Next base: position 1,036,728 of record NW_012119510.1, read on the forward strand.
GGTTGCTCTTCTTGAGGAGTATCTTTGTGGTGTTCTCTGTATTTCCTGAATTTGAATGTTGGCCTGCCTTGTTAGGTTGGGGAAGTTTTCCTGGATAATATGCTGAAGAGTCTTTTCCAACTTGGTTCCATGCTCCCTGTCACTTTCAGGTACACCAATGAAACATAGATTTGGTCTTTTCATATAGTCCCATATTTCTTGGAGGCTTTGTTCGTTTCTTCTTACTCTTTTTTCTCTAATCTTGTCTTCTTACTTTATTGCATTAATTTCATCTTCAATCACTGATATGTTTTCTTCCACTTGATCGAATTGGCTATTGAAGCTTGTGCATGCATTAGGAAGTTCTCATGCCATGGTTTTCAGCTAGATCTTCTCTACACTGTCTATTCTAGTTAGTCATTCATCTAACCTTTTTTCAAGGTTTTTAACTTCCTTGCGATGGGTTAGAACATGCTCCTTTAGTTTGGAGAAGTTTGTTATTACTGATCTTCTGAAGCCTACTTCTGTCAACTTGTCAAAGTCATTCTCCATCCAGCTTTGTTCCATTGCAGGTGAAGAGCTGCAATCCTTTGGAGAAGAAGAGGTGCTCTGGTTTTTAGAATTTTCAGCTTTTCTGCTTTGGTTTCTCCCCATCTTTGTGGTTTTAATCTACCTTTGGTCTTTGCTGTTGGAGACCTACAGATAGGGTTTTGGTGTAGATGACCTTTTTGTTGATGTTGATGCTATTCCTTTCTGTTTGCTAGTTTTCCCTTCTAATAGTCAGGTCCCTCAGCTGCAGATCTGTTGGAGTTTGCTGGAGGTCCACTCCAGGCCCTGTTTGCCTGGGTATCACCAGCAGAGGCTGCAGAATAGCAAATATTGTAGAACAGCAAATATAACTGCGTGATCCTTCCTCTGGAAGCTTCCTCCCAGAGAGGCACCTGCCTGCATGAGGTGTCTCTTGGCCCCTAGTGAGAGGTGTCTCCCAGTCAGGCTACACAGGGTTCAGGGACTCACTTGAGGTGGCAGTCTGTCAGTTCTCAGAAGTCAAACGCCATGGTGGGAGAACCAATGCTCTCTTCAGAGCTGTCAGACAGGGATGTTTAAGTCTGCAGAAGTTGTCTGCTGTGTTTTGTTCAGCTATGCCCTGCCCACAGAGGAGGAGTCTAGAGCAGAGGCAGTAGGTCTTGCCAAGCTGTGGTGGGCTCTGCCCAGTTCACACTTACTGGCCACTTTGTTTACCTACTCAAGCCTCAGCAATGGTGGATGCCCCTCCCCCGCCAGGCTGGCGCATCACAAGTTGATCTTAGACTGCTTCGCTTGCAGTGAGCAAGGCTCTGTGGATATGGGACCCACCGAGCCAGACACTGGAGGGAATCTCCTGGTCTGCTGGTTGCTAAGACCATGGGAAAAGCACAGTGTACCATTCCTCCAGGTACAGTCTGTCACAACTTCCTTTGGCTAGGAAAGGGAAATCCCCCAACCTCTTGCACTTCCTAGGTGAGGCAATGCCCTGCCCTGCTTTGGCTCACCCTCCGTGGGCTGCACCCACTGTCCAACCAGTACCAGTGGGATGAACCAGGTACCTCAGTTGGAAAGGCAGAAATCACCCATCTTCTGCATTGATCATGCTGGGAGCTGCAGACTGGAGCTGTTCCTATTTGGCCATCTTGGAAGCAACTCTCAATCTGTATTTCTTTTTTTAAAGCATTATTTTTAATTGATAAATTAAAATTATGTGTAATTGTGTACATTAGCTTATGAAATATATATACATGTGGAATGGTTAAATTGAGTGAATTAATGTATGCATTACTTCACATATTTATCATTTTTTTCTGTGGTGAGAACACTTAAAATCTACTCTCTTAGCAATTTTGAATACAATACATTCTAATTAACCATAATCACCATACAATATATCCCTTTAATTTATTCCTTCTATCTAACTGAAATCTCATATCCTTGGACCAACATCTCCCCAACCTTCTGACCCTGTGCCCCACCCACCACCTCACCAAGCTCCTGATAGTCACCATGTAACTTCTACTTCCATGAATTCAAATCTTTCATGTCCCACAAATAGGTGAGATCATGTGATATTTGTCTTTCTGTTCCTGGCTTATTTCACATAGCACAATGTCCTCCAGGTTCATCTATGTCTTCCCAAATGACAGGATTTCCTTCTTTTTTATGGATAAATAGTATTCCATTTTGTGTGTATATACCACATTTTCCTTATTCATTCGTTGATGGACACTTAGATTGATTCCAAATCTCGGCTGTTGTGAATAAAGCTACAGTGAACATGGGTGTGCTTTTTGACATACTGATTTCATTTCCTTTGGCTACATACCCAGCAATGAGATTGCTGGATCATATGGTATTGTATTTTTAATTTTTGGAGGCACTTCTGTACTGTTTTCCATAATAGATATTCTAACTTAAGTTAATGTAAATTAGGAGCTTTGTGTTTCTTATCCATCTTTGTATTTCCAGTGTCTGGCCCCCAGCAGTCAGTCAGTCTTTAGTTGTGGAAATAACGAGGGAATGGAAGGAATTGGTGAGTTTCTATTGTTACAATCTTTGGGATTTCACTCCCTCTATCAAGTGAGTTATTAAAGCATTTCTTTTAAATTCATATGACATCTTATCCCCCAAGAGAAGCTCTGGTAAATGCAATTTCCTCATCTTTCTACATAACCTTAAATAAGAAAAGAAGAGTGTGGGCCAGGATAATGTGGGAGGGAAAGGTTTTAATAGAAGATTAGGGACCTTGGGGACCTGTGCTAACAATTGTGAAATGATTTAAATTTGCAGTTTCAAAGCATTTTGGCAATTGTCACAACCACCGGATTAGTTAACATTGTTTCTTATCTCAATTATTTCAGCAGTCTCCTAGCTTGTCTTCCCACCATTCGTTTTTTTTTCCTACCTTTCACCCTGAGCATCATTTCCACAAAGATAACTCATTAAAAAAAAAAAAAGATTGTGTCACTTGCTAGTTTGAAGACCTTGACTGGCTACTCATTGTTCACAAAAATAAACAAAAAAGCCTTGAGCAAGGTGTCAACTACCCCTTCTAGCAGGTTTTCAACCATTAAGGAAGACATTGTTTCAAACTCTTACTTTCTTCCAGCTCTCTTCCCTTCTCATTGTTCTGTGTACTGTACACAGTACCTTTCTTCATAGCACATATTTTCATTGCTATTGTGTAAACTGCCTTCAGGTGCTTTGGTGGAGTGATAGGTGCAAACAAATTAAATCTTCATAATGACTATTGTGTCTGTTTAGACTCATCAGCTGGGATGGGCACTGGCTAGTCATTCATTAACAGGGTAATAATATTGTTGTACTTGTCATAAACCACTTTAATAGGATTAAGGAGCCAACCAGGTACTCTGCCAGGAAATCTCTCTTGTCATATCTGAAATAATTCCATCATCCGTGATTAGTGAATTTGTGTTTAAAGTCTGCTCAGTATGTTCTTACAAACAAGTGGCTATATTTCTTACCCTTCAATTTGCAAACATAGTGAGATGGATAAGTCACTATTCCCAGAGAAGTACAGGAGCAAATAGAAAAAAAAGTGAAACAGGGGTAACAAGAATAACAAATCAGAGGTCTTTTAAAGATCATGATTCAAGACTATCTAGCTCAAACTCCCACTTGAGGCAGGAACTCCCTCTGCAACGTGTCTGCCAAGTTGCCTCAGCTTTTCTTGATTAGTTTAAGGGCTAGGAAAGCCTATTAACCTTCATAGTATAATAATTATGTAGCTATTATTAATTATTTAACTGCATTAAAGCTCCAGTAGTGGATATTTTTATAATCCTCTCCACTCTTTGACCCCCAAAGATCCTTTTTCACCCTGTGCTGAAATCTTCTTTGAAGGATTCCATCCACATGGAACTTGGTCTTTTTATTTCCCTCTGGTATCCCAAAGCAAAGTTCTTAATCCTCTCCTGAATGATGTCACTACAATTCCTTTAAGAGCTCTCATGCCTTTCTCTACCTCTCTGGTCCCATGGGGTCTCCTCAGGTGAACATCCCTGCATCATCCGTCATTCCTTAGAAAACCTAAGTTCCACAACCACATTGCCCTAAATGGCTTCCTTTTAACCCCTCTGGCTCATAAATGTTCTCTTTAAAATATGGTGTCCATACTAATAAAAATGTAAATGAAAACAAGAGGCCATTAGAAATGATAAATTGGTAAATGTTTTTAACCTGTAATTCTCAGTACTTGGGAGAGTGAGATGAGATTTGTTCAACCTTTCTTGAATGTAAGTTGTGTCTCAAGAATATTACAAATATTATTACTATTTGACCCAGTACATTTCCTTATAGGAATCCATTCTTAAGAAATAATAATTGTGGGATCAAAGATTTTTGTGTAATGGTGTCTTTTACATTATTTTACTTAAATACACCATTCTGAACTGCTTTATTAAGGTATAACTGGTATATAATAAACTGCACATATTTAAAGTGACAATTTGATAATTTTCTTTTTTATTGTGGCTAAATACACAGAACATAAAATTTACCAACTTGATAAATTTTGACATATGTACCCTTTGATAATGTTCCCTTTTGCTCCTTCCTCCCATCCTGCTCTAGACAACCACTGATCTACTTTCTGTCACTGTATTAATTTATTTTCTTTCTCTCTTTCTTTTTCTTTCTTTCTTTCTTTCTTTCTTTCTTTCTTTCTTTCTTTCTTTCTCTTTCTTTCTTTCTTTCTTTTTCTTTCTTTCTTTCTTTCTTTCTTTCTTTCTTTCTTTCTTTCTTTCTTTCTTTCTTTCTTTCTTTCTTTCTT
>NW_012119510.1:1041579-1060264 GCF_000951035.1 Colobus angolensis palliatus
TTTCTTTCTTTCTTTCTTTCTTTCTTTCTTTCTTTCCTTCCTTCCTTCCTTCCTTCCTTCCTTCCTTCCTTCCTTCCTTCTTTCTTCTTTCTTTTTTCTCTTTTTCTTTCTCTCTTTCTTCTTTCTTCTCTTTTTTTTCTGAGGCAGGGTCTCACTCTGTTCCTCAGGCCGGAGTGCAGAGGCACGATCTTGGCTCATGGCAACCTGTACTTCCCCGGTTCAAGCGATCATCTCACCTCAGCCTCCGGAGTAGCTGGGACCATAGACGCGGGCCACCACGCCTGGCTAATTGTGTATTTTTTTTTGTAGAGACAAGGTTTCCCCCATGTTGCCCAGGCTGGTCTCAAATTCATGGCTTCAAGGGATCTGCCCACCTCGGCCTCCCAAAGTGCTGGGATTATAGGCCTGAGCCACCACCCTTGGCTATTCTTGTATTTCTGCCTATTTTTGCTTCATATAGTTTGAGGTGTATATAACTTATTAGGTGTATATAACTTAGAGCTGTCATATCTTCCTAGTGCATTGAACTTTTTAATCATTATGAAATATTTCTATTTCTATTAATGTTTTTGGCATTAAAGTCTATCTTATTTAGTATTAAAATATAACCATATTAGCCTTCTTCTGATTACTGTTCATATGGTGTTTATTTTTCCATCCACTTACACACAATCTTTCTTTATCTTCATATTTTAGGTGCTTTTATGGCAAACAGCATAGAGCTGTATATGCATTTGTGTGCGTGTGTGTGTGTTTTATCTACTCTGACAATCTGTCTTTTATTTGAAGTGTTTGGTTTATTTACATTTATTGTAATCACTGCTACATTGTTGTTTAAATTTACCATATTACTATGTACTTTCTATTTGCTTCACTTGTTATATATTCCCTTTTCTCTCCTTTATTAATTTCTTTTAAATTTAGTATTTTTGCCTACTCCATTTCCCCCTTATATTAGCTTGGTGGCTGTAGCTGATACCTTGCGTCATATCCTCTTATTTTACTTCAGATTTCTGCTGCGACTGTAGTAGACAGCTCCTTCTGAGTGCAGCTTTACCTTAGGTGAACAGCATGTCATTTCCAGCACTGTATATGTATTTTTCACTTTCAGCCCCAGGGACTTCTCTGATGGCAAAAGGGAGCAAGTGCTCTAACCCTTCAAGGTTGGCAGAAGCAGTTGCTTTCCCTCTTCTGGAGGAGACTAGTCTCATTTTCCTGTTAACCATAAAAAACTCCCTCAGGTGGCTGCTTCACAGGGCAATGTTCCCCCTTCCTGAGATTAGCTCACGCTATATCTCACTGCCTACAGACCAACAGCTTAAGAGGAGAAATACAGTCTTCACCAAGATTAAAAATCTTGCTTTCCAAAAGAATTTGAGGACCCAGCTAATATGAATCAACGGGAACCAAGAGAACATATACGAATATTGGAGTATTTGTGGTGAAATATAAGACCAGACAGGGAAAAATTTATCAACATGGTAGCACTCTCTTCTGACTCTGAATTTAGTAACCTGGAAAGGACATTTGGAGTCTGTACTAGAAGCCTGCTGGAATGACTCCTTGAAGCTTGGGCATGATAAGGATTTACAATAAAAGAGGTGGTGTGGTGGCTTATGCCTGCAATCCAGGTACTTTGGAAGGATTACTTGAGGCCAAGACTTTGAGACCAGCCTGAAAAGTGTAACGAGACTCCATATCTACAAGAAAATTTAAAAAATTTAGTTGGGCAAGGTGGTATGCACTTATAGTCCCAGCTACTCGGGAGGCTGAGGTGGGAGGATCATTTGAGCCCAGGAGTTTGATGCTGCTGTGAGCCACTGTTATTGTGTCACTGTGCTCTAGCCTGGGTGGCAGAGCAATACACTGTCTCTAAAAAAATACAAAGAAAAAAAGGTGGAAATGCCAGATCTGCCTTGGCAGATTATTGAGGGAGGGAGGATCAGAGAGCTTGGGGATGTAGATTTATTATATGAGACTAGAGAGCTCATCCTTTGATTATGTTGCCCGAGAGAACCCAGAGTAAACTGAATCCATTGTAATAATAAGGAATTCATTAGTAAGGGGGTAACGCTCTTGGTGTTTTTGCACACTGGGGACCATCCACTATAGGCCAGGGTATGGTAGGAGATACTGTCGTAGTGCTGGGCTCCCTAAAAGTAATGATAAGATTTCAGAATATGAGAGTGCAGGTGGGGATAAGCTGGATTTAATTACCGTAATGGGATGCAGGGTCAGAGTACCAGCCTTAGTGCCTTGGCTGTCCGGGATCTGTGGTGATGGCTAATAGACCATGGTGTTTCTGTTAAGAACTGTGAAGGTTCTGAGATTTTTCCCCTACATGTAAGCTAACAAACTAGTCTACCACAGTGTTGTGGATGATGACAAAGGACATGAGACTCTTGCATCAGGGACAAAAGGAGGTTTATTATTCATAGTCATAGCAGTAGCCAGATTATCAGCATTTGCACTGGTTCCCAGAATACCAAATCCTACAGGATGACATGGTGAGGGCCAGTTGATGCCTAAACATGCAGCAGGTTTCTGAGCTTAGAAACTTCCAGTATTTTATAATGCTTGCAAGCAAACCTTTCCAACTTCTGCCCTGAAATAAGACGTTGTCTTTATTTTTTTAAAAAATGCCCTCTCCTCTGCAAGGAGGTATTATCTTTATTTTCCAAGGCTGTTTGCTCTACCTTCTTGAGCTGATAGTCTAAAAGAAAGGCTCTCTGTGTCTCTGTTCATAAGATATGCAGAAACCTGAAATATCAGTGAATTGTCTCCTAACAATATTGACCCTTGCTTTTATAATACCATCTTCGCTTGGGGCAAATTTTCCTATGAATATGCCACTCCATCAGCCAATCTGATTTACCTGACCAACAGGGGCTGGGACCAAATCTCTTTAATTTGTCCCATACAGCATTTAATTAAGGCTACCATCAACAGGACTCTAAATATCAGGAGTCCCGGAACATTGACTTCAAATCTACCTCCCTTACTGCCCAGGCACCTGGATTAAACCAGCTGACCAAATGCCACAAACCACCAGAATCTGTCTTTGAAAGCCAAATGGCTTTTTCTTTAGGTTTCTGTGTTGACCTTTCCGCCTGGCCCACAAAAACATTAATCTAGATTCAGCAGGATGTATGAGTGATGTTACGGTCTCTGACTTGGTGTGTAAAGAGAAAGTCTATCATCTATAACAATCCTGACTAGTGAGTTGAGACTGACCTGCATGCCTTTAAGGACCAAAGTGGTGTCATTGATGACATCATTTAAACTAAGGGGTAAGTCTTACATCTTTTTTTTTGAAACAGTGTCTTATTCTGTTGCCTAGGCTGGAGTGCAGAGTCGGGTGATCTCAGCTCACTGCAACCTCTGCTTCCTGGGCTCTCACTTCAGCCTCCCAAGTAGCTGAGACCACAGGTGTGTGCCACCATGCTTGGATAACTTTTTGTATTTTTTTGTAGAGATGGGGCTTTGCCATGTTGCCCAGGCTGGTCTCAAACTCCTGAGCTCAAGCCATCTGCCTGCCGCAGCCTCCCAAAGTGCTGGAATTGCAGACCAGAGCCACTGTACCTGGCCCATCATTTCTAATTATACAACTTCCATTGTTGGAAAAACTACCAGGAAGGTGTGCATAGATAATGCATTATTTACCCTCTGAGAAGCTTCTCCAAGTAACAAGGTAGTCTCACTTTATTATTATTATTATTATTATTATTATTCTTGAGATGGTGTCTTACTCTGTTGCCCAGACTGGAGTGCAATGGCGCGATCTCGGCTCACTGCAACATTCGCCTGCCAGGTTCAAGCGATTCTCCTGCCTCGGGATAGTCTCATTTTTTAAAGAGATCTCCTTGGTGGTCTGAAAGTTGTATAATCTGATGATAGTGTTTGTTTAAATGCTAGTAGGTCTCTTCTGACAACTCCTAAGATGCAACTCACTATGGTTTTTGTTGTTGTTGTTTTAACAGACAGGGTCTCACTCTGTTGCCCAAGCTGGAGTGCAGTGGTGCTGTCATAGCTCATTGTAGCCTTAACCTCCTGGGCTCAAGCAACCCTTCTGCCTCAGCCACTGGAAGAGTTGGGACTATAGGTGAATGCCACCATGCCAGGTTAATTTTTAATTTTTTGTAGGGATGGGATCTTGTTATGTTGCCTAGGCTGGTTTTGAACTCCTAGCTTCAAGCAATCCTCCCTCCTCAGCCCCCAGAGTGCAGGGATTATAGGCATGAGCCACCAGGCCTGGCCCACTATGTTTCCAGGAGGGAGGCAAGTTAATGCCAGGCTTCTCAAGAAGGATGGTATTGGGGATGCACATGGTTCCCATAGAAAGACCAGGATTGTCAACAATTGCTGGGACCCTCAGGGGAACCCACATCAGTGGGGTTGGGGGAAGGGGTACAAATGACAGTTCTTTCAGTGCGGCTTCCTGGCTGGTTGGTAAGTCTTGGGGTTCTTAGTTAAGTTAGAAATATTGAAGCTCGTTGTTTTTGGAAAGACTGAGGGGAACCCATCCTATCTGTCCTGTCTGTCCATGCCACTGGCTGAGTGGCACTTGTTTACCCCCCAGAGTGACTGAGAATGGGAGTGATGAAGACATTCAGAGGTGTTGACAGGTGCTTGGTGTGGGAAGTATAGGAGTTGGGGGCATCCTTTGATGTTGCCAACAGTCTTTTTGGTAAGGTTAAGGGAATGGTTATCAAATTGTGGTGAGAATTATCTGACAGGGGGTGGCATAAATTTAACGTGCTTGCAACAGTTTGGGAGAGTGTTATTAAGGCATTTTCTCTAGGGAGGAAGGCTCTAAGGCAGTTCTGAAAGGAAGTATCATTAATTTCCCTCTCTCTTCTGTATATCACAGGGTCTAAGGTGTATCTTCCTCATGTGCCAGGCTTGTTGCTTTCCTTTCACCCCAGTCGTCCTCTGTTCATACCAAGCCCTTCTGTCCAGAGGGTCAGGTACAGGAAGGATAGTACATTTTGATAAAGTTTATGGAGATCCCTTATGCTCACTGCATGGGCCCACACAGGATACTATAGGAGGACTCAGTGAGCAGTGTACTCAACTCAATTCTTTTTTTTTTTTTTTTGAGATGGAGTCTTGCTCTGTCGCCCAGGCTGGAGTGCAGTGGCCGGATCTCAGCTCACTGCAAGCTCCGCCTCCCGGGTTTACGCCATTCTCCTGCCTCAGCCTCCGGAGTAGCTGGGACTACAGGCGCCCGCCACCTCGCCCGGCTAGTTTTTTGTATTTTTAGTAGAGATGGGGTTTCACCGTGTTAGCCAGGATGGTCTCGATCTCCTGACCTCGTGATCTGCCCGTCTCGGCCTCCCAAAGTGCTGGGATTACAGGCTTGAGCCACTGCGCCCGGCTCAACTCAACTCTTAAGTGTTCATTGCCTTTACGATCTAGGATAAGGTCAGTGCAACAAGAGATTGCAGGTGGCTGAACCAGAATTAAGTTTGAATCCCCTAGCCTTTTATCCAGCCTAACTCTGAAGGGTACACCAACCCAGCTGGCCTAGTGTTACCATTAAGAGAAAGAATGAAACATCATGCCCAAGAATGGTCAGGTCAGGATCCCAAATTTTCCTAACCCTCTGCTCCTTTGATCTAGAACATGACCCAGGAAGCAGCTGAACAAGATGATTCCTTTCTGGAGAGAGCTGCATCCAGTGACCAAACTGCATTACTAAATTGTGGGGGTCAGGAGGAGGTGAGGCAGATAGAGTCAGAAATATTTTTTTAATTAAACTTTTTGTTTTGAGTTAATTGTAGATGCACATGTAAGTTGTAAGAAATAATACAGAGAAAGCCTGTGTATTCATTACCCAGTTTCTCCCAGTGGTAACATTCTGCAGAATTACAATATCTCAATATCTCAACAATATCTCATGGATACAATCAAGCTATTAATAAACATTTCCATCACCACAAAGATCCCTCATGTTGTTCTTTCATAGCCAAGCCTACGTCCCTCCTACTCTACCATCTCCTTAATACCTGGCAACCACTTATCTGTTCTTCATTTGTATAATTTTGTAACTTGAAGGATGTTGCATAAATAGAATTACAAAGTATGTATGGAAAGCATCCAGTCTTTCACACTCAGTATAAGGCCAGCTGTATATACTTTGGTAGGTGTTCTTTGTCAAGTGTGGAAATTCCCTTCTATTCTTCTTTTTCTGAGCATTTTTATGGTGCTGAATTTTGTCAAGGGCTTGTTCTACATTGATTGATATATTCATGTGATTTTCCTTTTCTTTCGATTGTTCATATCAGGAATTGCATTGATTGACATTTTTTTTTTTTTTTAAGACAGAGTTTTACTCTGTTGCCCCAGCTGGAGTGCGGTGGCAACTGCAGCCCCAACTTCCCAAGTTCAGGTGATCTTTCCACCTCCGTCCCACCTGTACCTAGGACTACAGGGTCATGACACCATGCTGCGCTAATTTTCACATTTTGTGTAGAGATGGGGTTGTGTCATGTTGCTTAGGCTGGTCTCAAACTTCTGGGCTCAAAGGAGTCACTGGACTCGGCCTCCCAACGTGCTGGGATTACAGGCATGAGGCACCATGCCTGGGTTGATTGACTTTATAATTTTGATTTTGCATCACTGGAAAAAACTCCACTATGTTGTGGTGTATAATTGTTTTTATATACTGCTGAATTCTGTTTGGTAATACATTGTTAAAGATTCCTGCTTCTTCACCTTGCTACAGCCTGAAAAAGGCAGGAGTCTAGGATTTCTACTCAGCCTCTGTCCATGTAGGAGTGAGTGGGGCCAGGGTTTCTCCTGTGGTGTTTGGCTGAAGTAGAGCCATTACAGCCTAAAAGTTTTTTTGTCTTTCTAGGCTTCTCATTTCCTGGTCCTTGACTAGAGAGAGCAGGGTTCGTTGAGACTTTTTTGTCTGTGCCTATTGTCATTTTTGGGTTACTGGCTTCTTCAGCTTCAAGTTTGGGACAAATAAACAACAGAAAGAAAGCCCAGGGAACTCAGCATCATGTCATTCCTTGGGTTCTGAGATTTCTAACTCATCTGTCTTCTTCTCTCAACCTCTTGGAGTTTCTTATGTTGGAAAATATATAAAGTCCAGGGTTTTTTGTTGTGCTTAGCAGGAGAAATGGAATACTGATGTCTACTCCATCTTCCTAAAAGCAGGAGGATTTTTTTTTTTTAGTAGATTTTTGGTCAGTATCAGATGCCTGTTGATGGTAATGAGTGTGGAGGATTGATGAATACCTTGACTATCAGCCCATTGTTGAGTGGCTTCTGTGATAAAAAGTGCAGCATTGTGAGATTACAAATGATTCAGAAAGGCGAACACATGACACATTACTTTCAAGGGCTATGTTCAAAGGTTGCTCCTTTGTGCGTTTCCTTGACTGCCAGAAGGATTGGAGTGTTGTGGTTCCACTCATGTAGTGCTACTTTACTTGGTGAGCAGGCTTCTGGATTTTGGGGGTCTTACAGAGTTATGATAACATTGCAGTCAGATCCATTGAAATTGAGGTGTCTGACTATCCAATTGTGGCAGACAGACTTGTAGGTGGCCCCTGTGATCTCTACCTCCTGACTTTTCAGAACTGTGGATGGCCATTGGGAGCCTAAGAGCAGTCTTTTGGAGCTAAGGGCAGCCTCTAGCTCACATCTAGAAAGAAACTGGGGAGTCAGTCCTAGAGCTGCAAAGAAATGAATTCTGTCAATGACCTGAGAAAGCTCGGAAGCGATTCTTACTCAGTAGAGACTGCAGATGACAATGCAGCCCGGCTGACACCTTGATTGCATGCTTGTGAGAGCATAAGCAGAGGATCTATTTAGGCCATGCCGGGACTTCTAACTTTCAGAAACTATGTAGTGATATACATGTGTTGTGCAAAGCACTAAGTGTGTGGTAATTTGTTGCACAGCAATAGATTACAAATACACCAACGAACAAGACATTATCATTGTAGTGAAAGCTTTAGACACTCATAATAAATTCTGACCCCTGCAGGGATGGCAAATTGCAGATGAGCTTATGTACTATGATGGAGTACTGCAAACATATATTTGGAGAAATCTGTGGCATGCTGGGATAGGTGCTGGGTCTTGGAGATTATTTCAATATCTACTTTATAAGGTAGTTGTAAGAATTAAATGTGATAATGCAGGTAAAAGCTGTTTAATGCAGGGTCTGGCGCCTTCCCTGGCGTGCAGCCCAGTGAGTGTGGCTTTTGCCAACTTAATATTTCAATGAGGTCACGTTTCTGTCAATATGCGCAAATTATAATGGCAATTGATTTGCAGATCTCTTCTTTCCTCCTCTCCTCCTAACCTACTAATCAAAAAACTGGTTAACTCTCCAACTAACTTTCCCAAGTTCAAAGCAATTTGGCGCAGTCCTTTTTCAATTCTCACATAACAAAGCAGCATTTCTCGGTTCCCTACAACGACCATCACTCAACACAAAAAATCAAGCAGGTCTGCCGAACCACTCTCATACCCAGCCCTGGTCATCTCCGCAGGAACAACTGCACTTCTGGTTAGTAAGGACTTCAATGAAGCGTTCATTACGGTTTTCCCTCCACCGAAAGAAAGAATACCGTCCCCAGGATATTGGGCCCTATTATTTGCTCCCTGGAGAAAGTGAAGGGAGAGGAATCCCAAGGCGTGGCCTGAACGCCCTTTGGGGGCGTGGGCAGCCCGGAGCCCCAGCCTCTTCCACTCCAAGCACCAGGCGCGTCTTATTTACAGCCCCCAAAAGGTTACAAATCATCCGCCTTGTTTTCAGCCCCCAAACGGCTACAAATCATCCTGTTTAAACAAAGCGGTCTGTCTAAAAGTAGGGGCATAACAGGTTCGGGGCAGGGGAAAGACCGGGGAGTAGGCAACCTCCCTCTCGGCCCCGAGCCGTCCCGAGCGTGCAGCCGCCGAGTGCCACATCAGCGACGGCGCTGCACTTCCACGTTCCCTTAGGATGCAACCAGCGAGCCTGCGGGAGGGGCGGGCCCGAGGCCCACAGGAGTGGCGGGTCGCCCGGCCAATCCGCGGCAAGTGAGGAGCAGCGGCCACCAATGAGCTGGGGCTTATGCCAGCCGCGGCCGCCGAGGCTCGTGCCCCGCGGGCGGAACAGATGAAGCACATCTGGACAGCTGTGCTGAGAAGCTGTGCGGCCCCCTTGCGGGCCGACGTCAGCCGAGCACGTCCCCCACGTCCTCTCCTCGCCACTTATTATTTATTCGTTTTCCCAAAGAAGCAACCCAAGTTTAAAACTTTTTCCACCCCTAATGCGAGACGTGGCCAGATCCCATCCAACACCCGGTTCAATTTTCATGGGGCTCTGGGATCAAAAGAACAGAAACAGCAACAACAAAAGCCCAGCCGCTGTCTGACTTTAAACTGGCAAAGTGGGAAAAATAAAGTGTTGAGTAAACAGATCAAGTTGGGTAAGTTTTGGATACGTGCTGGATATCATATTTCTCTTGCTGTGATCTCTATCCTGTGTCTTTTGCTGTTCTCACCAGCTTTCTCGTCATCAAGGGGAGAAAAGTAACACTTGCTCTGACAAACTGGACCCTTCTCTCCCTTCTCTTCCGTTTCACTAACATTTTAATTTAATTTTTTTGGTTTGCTATTCATTTTTTTTTTAAGTGCGTTAGTTTTAAATATACGGGGAACAGAAATTTGATTGGTGTCCTGTTGTAAACCTCTAACTCCAAAATTTAATCTATTGATAAATTTTTTTCTCTATTTTCTTTCTGTGAAAATACTGTGGACATTTGTAAAGCCAAAAATCGTTTTTTATCCCTGACTCTGGGACTGTTTTGATGGGAGATTGAGAAAATTATCTGATCTATTCAGAATTAGCACGTTTGCTTCTGTTGATAGGGTGTTTAATATAAATTATGTAAAACCTGGATTATGCAGGTAGTTGCTGGATTTTTCACTTACATCTGGAGGTAGTTGCAAGTCAAATATGTGTCTTTTCGGTATTCTCCCATCCATAGTGTGATACCTATATTCCTTTATAAAAGTTATAAAACAAACAAACATGTGACAGACCACCTGTGTGTTCATAAACTTATAATCGTATGTATGTTATATAGTGTATATATATGTATATATGTATATATATATACACACTATATAGTATAGTATATACACACTATGTATGCGATATAGTATATATACTCTATGTATGCTATATATTTTTGTTGTTGTTGTTGTTTGTTTTTGAGACAGAGTCTTGCTCTTGTCACCAAGGCTGGAGTGCAATGGTGTGATCTCGGTTCACTGGAACCACTGCCTCCCGGGTTCAAGCGATTCTCCTGACTCAGCCTCCCAAGTAGCTGGGGTTACAGATGCCTGCCACTGCGCCCAGCTAATTTTTGTATTTTTAGTAAAGACTGGGTTTCGCCATGTTGGCCAGGCTGGTCTTGAACTCCTGATCTCAGGTTATGTGCCTGCCTTGGCCTCCCAAAGTGCTGGGATTACAGATGTGAACCACTGTACCCGACCTTATAATTGTATATTAAAACAATAACTCTATCAAAATAATATGCAATTGTTATATGTACATGCTTGCAGATAGCTCCAGTATACATTTCTGGATTTAGAAACAGAATGATGAAAAATACTGAGTTAGGTGAGTAGCCTGAGACCCACTCCATCTGAAACATCTATAATTCCCTCTGTTTAAGCAAAGTTTTGGATTTGAGACTTTTGTCTTATGTTATTTACTGTCACGGGAGAGCTGGATAGAATGGATCTTTAATTTTTGGCTCAGAAAGCAGTAGATGGGAATTTAGTATGATAATTAAAAGTTGCAGGCTGGGTGCAGTGGCTCATGTCTGTAATCCCAGCACTTTGGGAGGCCAAGGCAGGTTGATCATGAGGTCAGGAGATCCAGACCATCCTGGCCAACATGGTGAAACACTGTCTCTGCTAAAAATACAAAAATTAGCTGGGTGTGGTGGTGCATGCCCGTAGTCCCAGCAACTCAGGAGGCTGAGGCAAGAGAATCACTTGAACCCAAGAGGCAGAGATTGCAGTGAGCCAAGATCACGCCACTGCACTCCAGCCATCTCCAGCTCTGGTGACAGAGTGAGACTCCGTCTCAAAAAGAAAACAAAAAACAAAAAACCAAAAAACAAATCTGAGTGTGTTTTTGATTCAGAAAGGTAATGCATACAAAGTGGATGGAGCAGCTCAAATGATTTGCAAGGAAGCAGGCTTAGAAGGAACAGTGTTGCAGAGAAGCAATGTAAAGAGCCAGCCGGCCTGGTTCAATTCACAGTCCCACAGTAAGTTACCTAGGGTGAGTTACTCAGCCCCCCAGTGCCTCAGCTTCCCCCTCTGTAACATGGAGAGTTTCCTCTTCTCTGGTGAGTTTCCTTCTCAGTTCCGTCCTCTGTAATGTGCTAATAATAATGGCACCTACATCATGGGGTTGTCTCGAGGACTGAGTTGGCATACATTAAACACTTAGAATAGTTCTGGCCCATAGTCCCATAGTATGTCTTTGCTGTTGTACTCATTCTTTGTTACCTTCCTTCCCAGCCTGCGGTGTTGCACGTCAGTTTCCCTAGCTGCCATTCTGACTTCTGCTGTAGCAACTGCTATTAACTGAGTGCTGACCACTTGCTAGCCGGCATTGTATGAGGCTATAAGGAGAGTCTTGAATGAGGAGTGAGATAGAATTGATCTTAGGAAGATCTAGAAGGTTCTGGAAGTGCAGGGGATAGGGAAAGGCCATCTGTTGTAGAATGGCTTCATGGAAGGACTTGTGTTTCTGGGAATGGGTTTTGACAAACAGTTTTGGTTTGGGAATGGGAGGAAGGGAACAGATTATAGAGGAGCAGGAACATTTTAGGAGGAAGGAGACCCTTTGCAGGGGCAAAGGCACTATGGCTGGAAAGTGAGGAGCTATCCTGTGGATGTTGGGACATTGGGATAATCTGTGGGAGGTTAGTTGGAGGAAAGTTTGGAAAGGTGGGAGAGGTGGGAAGGGTCAGCATGAATTACGTGATAAGGACAGAGAGGCTTGGGAGGTAGATTGGTGGGGAGATGGCAAGCCGAACTGTCGGCAGTTACACAGAAAAGGTGTTTCTGGAATAATCCATCTCTGGGGTCCCGTCTCCTC
The DNA here is from genome assembly GCF_000951035.1 of Colobus angolensis palliatus. Taxonomy (NCBI): domain Eukaryota; kingdom Metazoa; phylum Chordata; class Mammalia; order Primates; family Cercopithecidae; genus Colobus; species Colobus angolensis. The sequence continues at coordinate 1,053,710 of NW_012119510.1, forward strand.
TCTTGCCCAGCATTCCCTTCCCATCTGCTCCACTGCATCCATCCAGGTCCTGCAGGTTGTGCGGGCAGGGATGGGCAGTGAGTCTGGGCCCTACGTTTTGGACTCATTCCATGGTGGCTGTCTTGGAGCTCCGCTTAAGTGGTCTGGTGCTCAGGGCAGTTACCCAGGCTGCTTTTTGTTATCAGGCCATGCCCTAAAGTCTTTGACATGGATGTGATTGTTACAACCGTCCCCATCCACATACACGCCCATAGTGTGTGCCGAGTAGCTCTTTCTCATCCTGCTGATAGAATCATCTGCTCATATTTTAACACATATAACTTCATAATTTACCACTATTGAAGTAGATAAAAACTGTAATATGCACCTAAGTGGAGGATCAGCTTGGAGTTCCCTTGCTTTCTCTTCCCTGAGAGCATTGTTCTGTGGTAGAGAGGTACGCCTGGCGCTGCTGTTGACCACCAGTGCGACCTCAGGCAAGACATTGAACCCTTGTGGTCCTCTTTGCCATCATCTGTGAAATGATCTCTAAAGGCCCTTTTTCTCTCGGATGATCATTTATTCTTCTCCCATGATTCCTGGAACAGTCCATTATTCGCATATGGCTATTTGACACATCTATGACTATATTTTTCTGATCACTTAATACATGGTGGACGTTCCGATAATGGTCATGTCCTCCTCACAGCCTCCTGTGAGGGTTGGTACCTATTTGTATCCTGTTTTTCTAGTTGGGGAGACAGGAGCAAAGGAAGTTTAAGAAATTTGCCCAAGATTACATAGTGAACAAGTGGCAGGTGTAGACCAGTCTAACTTTGGAGCCCAAGTCTTAACCAATAGGGTATACTACCTTAGGTATAATACAGCTGTGACTGCTCTTCTTGTTTGTGGTGGTGATAGTAGAGAAGTACATGGAAGGAAGATCATTGGAGAAAGGGCATATTTGGAGATATTTAGTTGATAAAATTTGCCTAGTGGGGCCAGAATAGCAGAGTGAATCTTGTCTATGAAGTGTGCTCCACATGGAAACAGGAGACATTTGGATCTCATTGCAGACATGCACTCTGCCTTTTCACCTTGTTTGAACAAAATCCACATAGCACCTGGTTGTCTAGTAGACACTCAATACATGTCACTTGAATAACTGTCCCTTTTGAAAAAGGAAGTTGTGACCGCACTATTTTTATTTAAAAAAATAAATAGAGAAACTATGCAGTGTCTCAAGACTCGTGGGAACATGGGGCAGACGCCAGGTAAACATTCTACTCCTGCTTTTGGGGCCTCCTGCTTTCTCTTTTTATTTCTGGAGATGCTGTGGTTTCGGGCTAAGAACTTCTCATGGTGAATATCAATGAAGGGCTCTTTTAGGTGTATAGTTATTAATCATACCCATTCTGGATTTGGCATCTAACTTTTTGGGAATTCATTCCTCAAATATTTTGTGTATTGAATCAACTTTAAAATATTCGAAAAATGTTTTAGTTTGCTCTTTATTTAAGGTAGCTGCTCTTTTCAGTGTGGCATAGTGACTAAGCACACAGGCTTTGAAGTCAGACTGTGAGGATTTGAATTCCAGATCTGATTCTTACCAATGTGGCCTTGGGCAAGTCACTTTCCTCTAGACGGTTTTATTACCTGTAAAATGGGGATACTCATACGCATTACATGAGAAAATCCATGGAGAGCATTCAGTATATTGTCTGGCTCACAGTAAAGCCTGTATATGTATATGTAAGCACTTCTATTTTTATTGTGGTAAAATATTTAATAACATAAAATTTACCATTTTAACCATTTTTAAGTGTACAGTTTAATGGCATTAAGTACATTCACATTGTTGTTTAACTATCACCACCATCCATCTCCAGACATTTTTCATCTTCCCAAACTGAAACTTCATACTCATTAAACAATAAATCTCTGTACCCCTTACTTTATCAGCCTCTGGAACCAATATTCTACTTTCTATTTTTATGAATTCGACTATTCTAGGTACCTCATATAAGTGGAATTATATATTTATTCTTTTATGTTTAGCTTATTTCATTTAGCAAAATGTCTTCAAGTATCATCCATGTTGTGGTATGTGCCAGAATATCCTTCCTTTTTAAGGTGGAATAATATTTCATTGTATGTATATACCATCTTTTTGTTTATCCATTTATTTGTTGGTAGAGGGACTTAGGTTGTTTTCACCTGTGATGGTTAATTATGTGTCAACTTGTCTAGGCCACAGTACTGAGCTATTTGGCCAAACATTATTCTAAATGTTTCTTTGAAGGTATTTTTTAGATGATGATACGGTTTGGCTTTGTGTCCCCACCCAAACCTCGTCTTGAATTGTAATCCCCATAATCCCCACTTGGAGAGGGAGGGACCTGGTGGGAGGTGATTGGATCATGGGGATGGTTTCCCCGATGCTGTTCTCGTGATACTGAATGAGTTCTCGTGAGATCTGATGGTTTTATAAGGGGATCTTCCCTTCTTGCTTTCTCTGTTTCCTGCCACCATGCGAAGAAGGTCCTTGCTTCCCCCTTTGCCTTCTGCCATGATTGTAAGTTTCCTGAGGCCTCCCCAGCCATGTGGAACTGTAAGTCAAATAAACCTCTTTCTTTTATGAATTACCCAGTCTCGGGTATTTATAGCAGTGTGAAAATGGACTAATACAGATAAGGTTAACATTTAAATTAGTAGACTTTGAATATGGCCTCCATAATGTTGGTAGGCTTCATCTGATCAGTTGAAGGCCTCAATTGAAAAAGACTGAATTCCACTCAGGAAAAGAGAATTCTGCCTCCAGACTGCCTTTGAACTTGAGACTACAGCAAGTCTTCCTTGCACCTTCAGTCTGCTAGCCTACCCTGTATGTTTTGGACTTGCTAGCCTCCACAATTGTGTGACCCAATTCTCAGAATAAATCTTTCTGTGTATGTGTGTGTGTTTGTGTGTGTGTATGTCCTGTTGGTTTTGTTTCTCTGGAGAACCCAGGCCCCTAATTAATACACCATCTTTTGGCAGAACCCAGGCCCCTAATTAATACACCATCTTTTGGCTACTGGGAATAATGCTGCTATAAACATTGGTGTACAAATATCTATTTAAGTTCAGGCTTTCAATTATTTTGGGTATACAACCGGAAGTGGAATCATTGGATCATATGATAATTATATTTTTAATATTTTGAAGAACCATCCTACTGTTTTTTCACAGGAACTGCACCATTTTATTTTACATTCCCACAGCAATACACAAGGGTCCCATTTTCTCCACATTCTTACCAACACTTGTTATTTTCTGTAATTAATTTAAAAAATTACAGACATCCTAATGTGTGTGAAGCATCTTGTGGTTTTGATTTGCATTTCTCTAATGATTAGTGATGTTGAAGATAATTTCATGTGCTTATTGGCCATTTGTAAATCTTTTGCCCGTTTTAAAATTATGAGCTTTTTTGTGTGTGTGTTGTAGGAGTTCTTTATATATTCTGGATATTAATTCTCTATCAGATATATTATTTGTGGATATTTTCTTGCATTCTTTGGGTTACCTTTCCACTGAGTTGGTAGTGTCTTTTGAGCATAACAGTTTAAAATGTTGATGATCTAATTTCTTTATTTTTTTATCTTTTGCCCACTTTTGGTGTCATATCTAAGATATGATTGCTAAATTCAATGTCCTGAAGCTTTTTCCATATGTCTTCTTCTGAGAATTTTATAGTTTTAGCTCATATGTATAAGTCTTTGTTCCATTTTGAGTTAATGTTGTAACTGGCCTAAGGTAATAAGTGTTCACCTTCATTCTTTCACATGTGGATATTAAGCAATTCATTAATAATTTTTATCACCATTATAATGTTTGTCTCTATGTAGATATCATTAGCATAGACATAGTATAAAAATATTAATTCATTCATGACATCATTTTTCTAATTATGTCTAAAGTACTGATTTTTTCTTATAGAATTACTTGAAAATTCTGTACTTGGATCATGTGCAGTGGCTCACACTTGTAATCCCAGCACTTTGGGAGGCCGAGGTGGGTGGATCACTTGAGGCCAGGAGTTCGAGGCCAGCCTAAGCAACATAGTGAAACCCCATCTCTAGTGAAAACACAAAAATTAACTGGGTGTGGTTGCATGTGCTTGTAATCCCAGCTACTTAGGATCTGAGGCAGGAGAATCGTTTGAGCCTGGGGGGCAGAGGCTGCAGTGAGCCAAGATTGCACCACTGCCATTCCAGCCTGGGCAACAGAATGAGACAAACAAACAAACCCCTACACTTTGTAGCTTTTAGTATTTCCAATGAAGAAAAAGTATTCTTGTGGTCAAATGGCATTGGTGGCTGATAGCTATTTTTTTTAAAACTATTTTTACCTTTTTGTGGTGTTTAAAATTTAAAAAGCAATATCCCCATGTTGAAAAAAATTGAAATAGATTGTACAGAGTCAAAAGTAATGGTTCCCCTTCTATTTACATATTTTCTTCCCTTCCACTACTCTCCCCACAGTTAACCTTTATTAATAGTCTGGTCTACATTTTTCTAGACCTTCTCCAAGAGTCCATTCACAGATATAGATCTGAACATAAATATTATTTTAAAATATACATGGGACTATATTTTATACATTGTTCTGATCTTGTTTTTAAAAAAGTCTCAGCAGTAAAAAATACACACATCTCAATCTGTCCACTGAGACCCAGAGATCTCATGAACATACTGTAACCTGGAGAACAGACAATGGCACTCAAGTGAAAGAATGTTCTTTTTCTATAAGACGTAACAGTGGTGTTGGGTTTCATTTGTTGAACAGGTCTGTTTGCACTGTTTCCTCTCTCTTGGCTCCTGTCTGTGAGCCATCAGATAGACTGTTTCCAGTCTTGATTGACTTTCAATGCCCTTGCCAAGGACTCTCACATTTGGCTGTCTCAGTGAAAGCTTGGAAGACAACAAATCCTTTCCCACATCCACCCATCACCACTTCTGAGTTGCCCGGGCCCCTCTGGTGCCATCAATAATCCTGAAGTGGCAACAGGTCCAGAGGCAAATGCCTCCTTCCTTCCTGTTGTTTTGTGCAAAGATTGCTATACTTTGTGGCTTAATTTATTTCTCCTTCAAGAGAAATTTTTAAAAAGTGACCAGCAAGGTGGTGCTTCCCATGGCAAGGAAGTGGGTGGTACGCCTGCACCTTTCTCCAGAATTCCTGAAATACCACAGACTTAAAAACACATACACAATATTTTATTAAATTCTTTTTAGTGGATGAGAAAATTGATTTTTAAAAAATATGATATGCTTAAGGAAATTGATGTTTAGAAAGGTAAACCGTGCTACTTGTAAAATTCCACAGGCTTAAAAACACCTACACAATATTTTATTAAATTCTTTTTAGTAGATGAGAAAATTGATTTTTAAAAAATATGATATGCTTAAGGAAATTGATGTTTAGAAAGGTAAACTGTACTACTTGTATAGCAAGCAAAGAATGTGAAAATTTCCCTGATTTTAGTTCTCTTTTCACTGAACATTCCCGTTGCCTCCAAAAGACAGCACATTGCCCTTGAGAATTCTACAGACTAGTCCTGTGGTACTTAACCAATGTGCAGCTGAATTGCCTGTGGAATATTTAAAAAATACACCCATGCTTGTCCTGCCCCTGGAGATTCTCTTTCAGAAGGTGTGGAGTGAGGCCAAGGCATCTGTGAAAAGCTCCCCAGAGATCTGATGGTTGGCCTGGGTTGAGAACCATGGATCTAGTGGGAGGAGTTTCCCAGCCAAAGTTCCAAACCCTCACAGGTGGGCTGGTGGCCTTCATTCTTGATGATGCTTAGAACTGGCCTCAAGCAGTCACAGTTGGCGGAAAGCTCTACCTAAGGTCCTAATTAAAAACAAATAAATTGGATGGAAACTCCTTCTTCTTGGGATGTTTACAGAGGTTACTTTTTTATCCTGTTGCCTCATTCCCATGAAAACTCACTTGTCTTATTAAGCTGAGAGGTGGAATCTTTCTCACCAATTTTTGTAGAGCTGCTATTAACTTCACTTTTTTGGGAGCCAAACTTCCCTCAGTGCCGCAGTTATTTTGTGGTAGTAACATAGGTGTTTAGGAGACATCTGAATTCCCTCTCAATGACCTGAAAGTATAATTAGTCCATTTTCTTACTTGAATCAACAACTAGGGTTGCCAAATAGATCCAATTCTTAGTAGAGACTGTGTCTATCTCAGACCCAGAGTTGACCACTAATTACGTTTCAGTAAAAAATATTACTTTTAATTTATCTTAAATTTCACAGAAGAAAAAGAAGCCAAAGTGAAATTTAAGGAAGTTTTGAACTTCAGACAAATATCTCTTAAAACAAGACATATTAGTTCCTTAAAGATTCCTCCAAAAAATACCAAACTGTTGGGATTATTAACTACTCTCATAAAATTCAGAATACATTCTTCATATCCAAATAGGCCTACATTTTATATAACTACCCTCACATTTTAAATTAAAAAAAGGAAAAAGTTCCAGGTATGACTTTGATATGTCTAGATATGGAACTTTTTTTTTTT
>NW_012119510.1:1065579-1065884 GCF_000951035.1 Colobus angolensis palliatus
CTATTTATTAAATAGGGAATCCTTTCCCCATTTCTTGTTTTTGTCAGGTTTGTCAAAGATCAGATGGTTGTAGATGTGTGGTATTATTTGCAAGGCTCTATTCTGTTCCATTGGTCTATATCTCTGTTTTTGTACCAGTACCATGTTGTTTTGGTTACTATAGCCTTGTAGTATAGTTTTGAAGTTGGGCAGCATGATGCCTCCAGCTTTGTTCTTTTGGCTTAGCATTGTCTTGGCCATGTAGGCTCTTTTTTGGTTCCATATGAACTTTAAAGTAGTTTTTTCCAATTCTGTGGAGAAACTCA
>NW_012119510.1:1066184-1070246 GCF_000951035.1 Colobus angolensis palliatus
AAGAGTTCCTTCACATCCCTTGTAAGTTGGATTCCTAGGTATTTTATTCTCTTTGAAGCAATTGTGAATGGGAGTTCACTCATGATTTGGCTCTCTGTTTGTCTGTTATTGGTGTATAGGAATGCTTGTGATATGTCCTTTCAATTTGAAGACCCATGTCTTTCTTCACCTCAGGGAGTTTTTCACTAATTATCTAATTTTTTCTTTCTCTCTCCTTACAAGCCAGGCACAATTCAGACTATTGATCATGGCAAACTGTTAAAGGCAGATTAAAAGAAACCAAAATTGAGAGCTACATCATAATAAGTGCATTTAGGACAGATTTGAGTATTCTATCTGCATATCTATTGATCTATCAATTTTTTTTTTTTTTTTTGAGACAGGGTCCCACTCTGTTGCCCAGGCTGGAGTGCAGTGGCATGACCATAGTTTCAACCTCTTGGGCTCAAGCCATCTTCCTGCCTCAGCCTCTCATGTAACTGGGATTACAGATGTTTGCTACTGTGCCCAGCTACCTTAATTTTGTTTTCTTTGTAGAGATGGGATATCCCTATGTTGTCCAGGCTAGTCTTGAACTCCTGGCCTCAAGTGATCATCCTGCTTTGGCCTCCCGAAGTGCTGGAGTAACAGATGTGAGCCACTTGCCTGGCCTAAATACTTTATATTAATGAAAATTAAATAATATTAAAAATGTTAGCAAGGAAGAAAAAAATTATGGAAAATGCTCACAGCAAAATCATGTCATGGCTAAACCTTGGGGGTAAAGACCAGAGGAAGACAGAGTGAAAAGGGAGTAAACAAGGTTGTGTAGGGGAAGAATAGGAAGTACTGGGGTCAGACTCCCTCCAGGCATCTTACCTTTCAGCAGGTACCCAGGAGAACTGACCCCCAGCTTCTCCATCCCTGGTGTTGCTGTTCCTCCTTCTGCATTGACCTCTGTGTGTATGTACTTGGGCATGAAGCTGGACTGCCAAAGAGAATGGTGACCTTGTTTTCTCCTTTCTTCTTCTTCTTCTTCTTCCTCTTGTTCTTCTTCTTTTTTTGAGATACAGTTTCACTGTGTCATCCAGGCTGGACTACAGTGGCACAATCTTGGCTCACTGCAGCCTCCGCCCACTGGGTTAAAGCGATTCTCCTGCCTCAGCCTCCCCAGTTGCTGGGACTATAGGCACACACCACCACACCTGGCTAATTTTTGTATTTTTAGTAAAGATGAGGTTCACCATGTTGGCCAGAATGGACTCAAACTCCCGACCTCAAGTGATCCGCCCACCTCAGCCTCCCAAACTGCTGGGATTACAGGCCTGAGCCACCGTGCCTGGCCTCTCCTTGCTGCTTCTGTGACTTCTTGGACAGTTTGTTTCCAGTGGGGGAGCAGACAGATGAAACAATACCTCGTCCACCTGGGGCAAGTTTGGGAATCTCTCTATATGATTACGCCTCATTCTCCTCAACAGAAAATTGGGCCTGTTTCTCCTTACTTCTCAATGACATTGCAGAGGTTTCATGAAGTGATGTATGTGATGGGACTTTGTCCAATGTAAGATACTTTGCAGAAGTGAGTGATTCTGTGACCACGATCTTGCTATGAAGTTTTTCTTCACAGGAGGATGCATGAACAACTAATGACTGAGTGACTGTTGATTAGGTGTCAGCCTCTTCTCAGGCTTCTTCTTATTTTACCCTCATGGACAACTTGTTGAGAAGAGGCTATTATTCCCATTTTATTGATAAGCCCAGAGAGGTTAAGTAACTCATGCAAGGTCACACCATGGTGAAATCAGGATTTAAATACAGGGTAGCTTCACTCCAGTGTCTGAACTGTTAACATTTATGCCATGTGTAATATTATTTTCAGGAATGAAACAAGGTTATTGGTTGCCCCTTTTCAGAGAATTGGCAAGTGCTCAGGTTTAATGCAGGTGGGCAGAGGCAGAGGTGTCACTGGGTGCTCTAGCCTCCATATCCTGAACTTCCAGCTTCCTCTTACTGTCCATTTGTGATCCTGGGAGACTGAAACACTGTCTCTCTGTGCCTGATCCACTCTTGTTCAAGCATCCAGCACCCTTTCCCTGAATTACTGCAAAGGGCTCTCAAATTATCTGTGGTAAAGGACCAGTTCCCACCCCAGCCCCCAAGTCCATTGTAGCCTTATATTTTTGTAAAAAAAAAAAAAAAAAAAAATCTTGCTTGGATACTGCCACAATATTAAAACTACTTCAAGATATTTAAAAGCCTCTAAACACTTCATCTTGGTTCCTGTCCTTGTAGATGGTAACAGCTTGCAGACTATCTCTGGTCCACAGGGTGTGGTTGAAATAGCACTGCTGCAAGGGTCTCCTGACTTTGACTCCTGCCCTCTGTAACCCATGCACCACAAAGCAGCCAGAGTGGTTCTTGAAAAATACAACTAGAAGTCACATCATTTCCCTGGTTACACCCTCCAGTAGCTTCCTATTGCATTTAAAATAAAATCCAGATATTTACCAATGGCCCAAAAGTCCCTGGATAATCTGACCCTGCCTGTATCCACCTGCTTTCATCTCCTTCCTTGCCCACTAGATATCTCCAACGCTAGTGAAGCATAGGTAGGTTTGGATAAAAGTTGGTTCAAATAGGGAGCACATAATAATCTGGGATGTGAGATACACTCTGTTTTGTCCTTTCCTCTGCTGGATCAAGCATGGATGAGTGCTTCTATCACTTTCTCTCCAGCAGCAAGAGCCATGCCACTAGTTTCTGAATGAACAAGATGATCAAAACCAAGTCTCAGAAAAGATTTGTGCACAATTGTGCTTATGTAGTGTAGCCTGTTGCCTTTCTGGTGGACTCAGCCTGAAGATGCCTGTATTCTGTTGAAGTCTCCTACCTGCTTTTTAGACTCTTTGTTTCCTCCCCCAGAAAATGGGTCTGTGGTAGGTCAAGATGACAGAGGGGTCATTCCAAATGCTCCTGAGATTGGAGAACAAAAGGTTGACCGTGTGATTGTTGTTACTATTGTGAACTCATTGCTGGGGAGCATGGCTACTATTGCTGTATTGGTTATTTAATGACTGAGGGGGAAACACACATCTTGGTTAAACAATTTCCTGGTTGGTTTAGTGCTTGCTGCCCAGAGAGCCTCTTATGTGGAGGCAGCCAGGAGAGGCACCCATCTCGCCATGTGCTCTCCCATGGCAATGAACGAGAAGGAAGCAGCTACATGGAAAATCATTCATTTAGCAACAGAGAGCCGTGGTTTCTAGGAAACTGAATTCCCAATATTCTCCCTAACATCTCCCCAACCCCCAGTGACTTTTTAATCCATTGCCTATTCCAGTGATTTTTGGACTTTCAGAAGATTTCATTGTCTTTTGCTAATTAATTGCCATGGCAATGGCAACGATTCTCACATTTTAGTGGCAGGAAATTTATATTTAATAGATCTCAGAGTGTGACGTAGCAAAGTGCGTCTTTGCCAAGCGTCCCAGGTGATTCTGACATAGCTGGTCCAAGGACCTTACTTTGAAAAACACTGGTTTTAGGAGTGTCTGTTCTGTGTAATGATACTGGTATTGAGTGCAAAGTGTTTTAAAGAAGTTCTGTTTCTGCCCAAGGTGGAGTAACAGGGCCAGATTTACACTTTTGCCTGACGCAACCAAAAATGTCAGATAAAATACATGAAATAATGATTTTTGAAACACCAGTCATCAGGTGATGAAGAGCAGTGATCTCTAAGAAACAGGAGACACAAAGGTGTATGCTCAGGCTGCTCCAGCTTACTGCGTGGAGAGAATTTCCAGGCTGAGATACAGGGAAAGGAAGGCACATGCAATTCAGGCTCCTGATTTGAGGAGAAGGTGTGAAGAGGCTGGGGAAACCAAGGCTGTTAGAGTGCGTAGAACAGAGTACCAGGAACGAGAGAGATGCATGGAGAGAGAGGACCCCGATAACTGCAGAGGGGCCCTCAAGGATTCAGCATTGTACTGATCAGCACCTGCATGTGGGGAAACTACCGGGGACTGGGGGCCAAGCTTGTTGGGGGAAGAGAACAGAGCCTGGCTCTCACCAAAGGCTGGGAAT
>NW_012119510.1:1071001-1072725 GCF_000951035.1 Colobus angolensis palliatus
AATGGGTGCAGCACACCAACATGGCACATGTATACATATGTAACAAACCTGCACGTTGTGCATATGTACCCTGGAACATAAAGTATAATAAACAAACAAACAAACAAAAAGATAATTTATGGGGATAAAAAAATATCCAGTGCCAAACAAGGTAAAATTCACAATGTCTGACAACCCAAAATAGTAACATAGTTTAAAATGGAAACATACCACTCTCCCTGATTGTCCTGGAGGTGAACTTCCATGCACATTTTTGTACCCTTAAAGAGCCCAGCAGTTTAAGCCTTCAGTGCAACATTTTATACATAACAATCCAGAGACTGCCAAACCATGTCTGTGTTGATATTTATCTTGGCTTCTGAGATAGCACTTCCTCTTTCATGTCTATGACTGTTTTAAAAAAATATTTTTTCTGTGTTTGATACCTTCAATCTTGCCATTGGATTATGGTCAGGTACACTCAGCTGAGATATCTGCCAATTACATTGTGCATCCTAAGGGGTTGGAGCTAGGAGTTGTAGGTAATGGTGGTGGATGGGTGAGATGGGACAAGTTTTCTGAGGTCAATGTATGACTTAGATTCAAAGCCATAGAGAGCAGTAAGGACCAAACCAGGCAGGCCAAGATCTTGGACAGGTCTGAGGGGGCCAGCTCAGCCAAGTTTCAGAACCAGAAGCCCTTTGGAACCCAACAGGAACATACGGAGAGTGAAGTGAGTAAAGTCTCATTAGGATTTGGTCAAGGCTAAAGAATCAGAGCTTGTTCATTGGCAGAGGTTGGAGACTGGGTCAGAGAGGAGTGTTCTGGGATCATGCATGGAGTTACTGCTCTAGAGGTTCATAATTGAGAGCCACTATTTGAGCCTGGGATGTATATTCTTCCTCTGAGATTTGGAAGGTTTTAAATTTGGTTTCCAGGCCTGTTCTCTGATTCCCTCCCATCCCTCAAATTCAACCTGACACTCTGTCATTAGGATGTTCCTAGTTAGACACTTGGCTGCCAGAAGAGACATGTTTTCTTCAAATTGGCTGGTACCTGGACATTCTTCCCTCTCTGCCTATACAGAAATGTGGCTTTTCTGCATACAACTTACAAACCTTTTGGCTGCTGGAAAATGCTAAGTTTCTTAAAATATCATAGCCCAGATGAATTTGTGAGAAAGCTCCTACTTGAAGATGGTGACAAGATATTACTGTTATTGGATAGAAATTTTACCTGCTCTGGGAGATGAGAATGGGACTCAAGGATCAGTCTTTGGGGAAAGTGGAATTGAGTTGGTCTTTTAAAGGAGGGGGGTCTTAAAATCACTTTTTCACCTAGAAAGCATTTTTAACAAATGTTATTGGAGCTCTTTATTTTCACTCCCAATAGCTATTGTACCACGGATTGTGTAACTAGAGTTGGGGTATAGAGATGAAGAATGGATGCTAGTCATTATTGTCATGACCACCATGATGGTCTGAATGGCCAGAACAATTCACTTACAGTTTTTAATAATGACAAAGACAATAACAACAACACTAGAAAGTAGATAGAGTAAGTTTATACTTTAATTTCTTTCAGATCAGTATGAATTAGAGGAGCTTCTGCCCTCTCTGTGTTTTCCAATGAGAGAGATATAGATACAGAAGAGATTAAGAGAGCACAGGAGGGGGCTTCAAGATGTTTGACTAGAGACACCTGTTATTCATCTCCTCCACAAAGGAGGACCAAAACAGCAACTA
>NW_012119510.1:1073140-1080552 GCF_000951035.1 Colobus angolensis palliatus
TAAACCCGGGAGGTGGAGCTTGCAGTGAGCTGAGATCCGGCCACTACACTCCAGCCTGGGTGACAGAGCGGGACTCCGTCTCAAAAAAGAAAAAACAAAAAAACAGAAACTTCCTGGAGCCCACATGATGGCATTGTCTCAGAGAGGGATTTCGCCATGGGTCACACATATAGCCCAAGACTGAAGCAACTGCAGCATGGTGCCCTTTTGAGAGCTCAGGCCCAACAAGACTGCATCTTGCCCTGGAGAACAACAGCCCATGAATCTCCATATCCCTGGAGCCCCATTGACATTCCCTTACATCTACTCAGATGGTTGCAAAATACCAATGATACTCTTCACAGAAATAGAAAAAACAATGCTAAAAATTGTATGGGACCAAAAAAGGACCCAAATAGCCAAATCAATAGTAGGCAAAAAGAACAAAGCTGGAGGTATCTACTACATGGCTTCAAAATATACCACAGACCTATAGTAACCAAAACAACATGGCATTGGTATAAAAACAGACACATAGAGAAGTGGAACAGAACAGAGAATTCAGAAATAAATCCACATATTTATAGTCAACTGATTTTCAACAAAGGCATCAAAAACGTATATTGGGGAAAGGACACCCTGTTCAATAAGCAATGCTGGGAAAACTGGATATTCATGTGCAGAAGAATGAAACTGTCTGAATGAATAGACTGCTGTCTCTCACTATATTAAAAAAAAATCAGTTCAAAATGGATTAAAAGTTTTAAGACCTGAAACTATAAAACTATTAGAAGACAACATAGGGGAAACACTTCAGGACATTGTTCTAGGCAATGGTATTATGATTAAGACCTCAAAAGCATACACAACAAAACAAAAATAGACAAGTGGGGTTATATTAAACTAGAAAGCTTCTGTATAGCAAGAGAATCAACAGAATGAAGAGACAACCTTTGAATGGAAGAAAGTATTTTTCAACTATTCATTCGACAAGGGACTAATATCCAGAATATACAAGGAACTCCATCAACTTAACAGAAAAAAAAATCCCATCAGATATTTCTCAAAAGATGACATACAAATGACCAACAGGCATATGAAAAACTGCTGAATATCACTAACCATTAAAGAAATGCAAATCAAAACCACAATGAGATATTATCTCTCCCCAGTTAGAAAGGCTGTTATGAAAAGGACCAAAAGTAATAAATGCTGGCAAGGATGTGGAGAAAAGAGAACTCTTATACATTGTTGGTGGGAATGTAAATTAGTAAAGCCATTATAGAAAACAATATGGGGGTTTCTCAAAAAAAATAAATGTAGAACTACCATATAGCCCAGAAATTTCACTACTGGATATTTATCCAAAGGGAAAGAAATCAGTATATCAAGGAGCTACCTGCACCCCCATGTTTATTGCAGCACTATTCACAATAGCCAAGGTATGGAATGAACGTAAGTGTCTATCAATGAATGAATGGGTAAAGAAAATGTGGTATATAGATACACAATGAAATACTGAGCCACAAAAAGAATGAAATCCTGTCATTTGCAGCAACAGGGATGGAACTTCAGGTCATTATGTTAAGTGAAACACGCCAGGCACAGAAAGACAAATATCGCATGTTCTTACTAATATGTGAGAGCTAAAAAAGTTGATGTCAGGAAAGTAGAGAGTAGAATGGTGGTTACCAGAGGCTGGGAATGGTGTGGGAGGAGGATGAAGAGAGGTTGGTTAATGGGTACAAATATACATTCATATAGAAAAGTAAGTTCTAGTGTTTGATAGCACAGTAGGGTGACTATCATTAATAACAATATATTATATATTTCAAAATAGCTAGAAGAGAAGGTTTGAAATGCTCCCAATACGAAGAAATGATAAATGTTTCAAGGATGATAGATATCCCAGATACTCTAACTTGATCATTACACATTGTATGCATGTATCCAAATAGCACATGAGCTCTGTAAATATGTAAAATGATTATGCATCAATAAAAAAAAGCTAAAAAGAGAGAGCATAGGTGAGAGCTCTCTGCTTTTATCTAATGAGCTCTGGATTGCCTTCCATACTCCTGGACATGCATGATGCTAGGAAGTCTCAATCAAGGGCCAGATTATGCCTTCTGGAGAGAAATGCACTGGAAACTTGATATAATCTAATTGATGTTAATTGTGATAAGTGTTGCTGGTTTTACTTTTGGCTTCATACATAATGACTTATGTTTTGTGGTGGTAATGAGTAAAAGAGGTGGGGTGAGTTGATGAAACTGCTTCTATGCCCTGATAAGTGACTGTGTTCCGATTGGTTCTCAGATGGGAGTTGATTTTTCTACAGGAAGAGAATTAGCTTACCAATGTGAAACCACTGAAGGCAAAGTCAAGAGAAGTTTACTTTGCCTCCATTGCAGTCTTATTCCTACGTCCTCACTTTTTTTTCTTCCCTATATTCTCCTTCCTTTTCTCCCCAAACTCGTGATTTCCTTTCTGTCAGCAACTCTCTCCAGGTTCTCATTAACACAGAAATTGTGAAGATTCAGAAAAGACTATGAGGGGATATTTTTCCTCCGTGTTTCTGTGAATCTTACATTTGGACTGGAAATAGAATTTATACACCACCTTAGGGAGTCCTTCCTCAATTTTTCTGAAATTAATAGAACCCATTTTTTTTTCATAATGTGTTGAAGGAAATAGTTTTTGAAAAGTTGGGAATGGAAAGAGATCAACTGAGAGGAGATTTTTACTTTGAGGTATCCTCTCTCTGGCATGAGATGAGTCGTTGTGAAGGGAAAAGCTGGGGGCTATCTTTGGAAACGCACCCATCCCTGCTCCCAGAGGGCTCCGGGCCCACGTTTTATGGAGAACAGCATCTGCTCTCACATTGAGCCGGGTTAAGCCTTTGAATTTTCCTTTGCATGTGTTCTCAATCATTGATGGTGTTGAATTACAAGGCATTTTGCTAGATGTGGGAATAAATTTTTTTTTTTTTTCTTTTAAGGCAGAGTTTTGCTCTGTCACCCAGGCTGGAGTGCAGTGGCATGATCTGGGATCATTGCAACCTCTGCCTCCTGGGTTGAAGCCATTCTTCTGCCTCAGCCTCCTAAGTAGCTGGGATTACAGGCATGTGCCAACACACCTGACTAATTTTTTGTATTTTTAGTAGAGATGGGGGTTTCACCATGTTGGCCAGGCTGGTCTTGAACTCCTGACCTCAGGTGATCTGCCTGCCTTGGCCTCCCAAAGTGCTGGGATTATAGGCATGAGCCACCACACCTGGCTAGGAATGAAATATTCTTAATGAGGAACTTGACAAGGTCTGAAAAAGTAGATTTTCAGGAAAAGCCACAGGCTCAAAGTGTATCATCTTTCCTTCACGGTTTGGCACATCATTACTTTCCTTTTCCGCGAGTTAGTTAACAAATGACGTTAAGAAATATCCTCATTCCCACTGTCTGCATGCCAAAGATCAGCCTTTCATATTTTTCCTTAATTGTCAAAGAAATATTTGAGCATCTAAGCTGATATTCTTTATTACTGTGGGTGTGATTTGGGAAACAATTCTTGGAGGGCAACTCTGAGTCTGTGGTGAATAAAAAAGTGAGGATAAATGTGAGTGAATATTGTTTCTGGTGTTCTCTGTGCAGCTGGAAAAATGATGAGCAAGTTAGCTTAATTAGCTGAGCATCTTCCTCTTATTGAAAGGGCAGTGATGGTCGTGATTGGAAAAAACTGTTCTTGAGTGGCGACCTTTTAGGAAAGACTGTGGTTTAAATGGGCTTGTCTACGGGCCTCACTTTTGGGTTTACCTCCACCCTCAAGCCATCCGCCATCATTAGCCACGTTCCTAAAATTAATTTATTAGAGGAACTGTTTGATTCAGGAGGTAAGTGGGTTTTGCTTGGGGGTGGTTATGGGGTTTAGGAGGGTCTGCTGGTTAGTTCCACTGAGACCCTGAACAGTATGAAGGGGAAGGCTAGTTAAGAAGCAGAAAGAGAATCCCAGCACTTTGGGAGGCCGAGACGGGCAGATCACGAGGTCAGGAGATCGAGACCATCCTGGCTAACACGATGAAACCCCGTCTCTACTAAAAAATACAAAAAACTAGCCGGTGAAGGTGGCGGGCGCCTGTGGTCCCAGCTACTTGGGAGGCTGAGGCAGGAGAATGGCGTAAACCCGGGAGGCGGAGCTTGCAGTGAGCTGAGATCCTGCCACTGCACTCCAGCCTGGGCGACAGGGTGAGACTCCTCAAAAAAAAAAAAAAAAAAAAGCAGAACGAGAAAAAAGGAAGCCAGTCTTCTCAGACATTTTGTTGGAAGTCTGCTGAAAGATTCATTTTGCTCTGTGCCCCACAGATTGCATAGCTGGTTCTGCCTCTATGCTTTCAGGTCGCTCAAGTGTAACAGGAGTGAGAAATTAGAATCAAGGGCCCATTTCATCACTTTCTTCCAAGTTTCTGTATCCACATGTGCACCGTATGAAACTGCTGTCCATATCCTTGTCTTAATTGATTTAATGTTTAATCTCCTTTAACAGAAGGTTTACAGAGGTCTCTTTTCTTCTTCTAGTACAACTTGCATACTTATTTAGAGTCTGTAGTTAAAAGGGTGATTCAGGTCTTGGCAGTATGTGATACTTCTGTCCTTTGAAAAGAAGTCATTTTAAAAATATTGGTTACTTCGTTTTATGGTAACAAGACAATACACCTTCTTATTTATTTCATACGTGCACTCTACTTTCACTCCAGCAGGCCTTATTTCTTAAGCAGGAGACGAGAAATAGCTTTATTGGTTGGCAGGTGCAAGTGCTGAAACTAGCACTAACGACTGTGAATATTCATTCCTGAGCTGTATTTGTGTTCAGACTCAGGCAAGGGGTGCAGACTGGAGTGTTCATCTATTCCCCTTTTGTGGGTTTAGATGAGTGTGAGATGGTTGGCTTGGCAGGTTGGCCCAGGTGAGAGAAGCAAAGTGATGGGTGGCCCTGTTCCCTGTGGGAGCCTTTACTTTTCCATGCTTACACATTGAACATCTAAGCTGGCTGCTCAAATAATCAAGAGGCAGACTTGGTAAAAATGTGAATAAATGAGTGTAGTTACTATATAGCCATTAAAGAAAAATCTGCTAATGGTGACTCAGTAGTGCCTCCCTGATTGTAAAGGACAGTATCTTCTGGTGAGCTGTGAGCATGTTCCATGGGTTGACAATCAGATTTGCATGTCTGATGACATTAATTGCAGGGTGCTATGGGCCAGGTTTCTGTAAGTTGGGTGGAGGTGGCCACTGGCAGTGAGCACAACGCCCAGGGGGAAGCATGTGAGTGGGAGGAAGAAAAGAGAGAGCTTTCTGGAGCTGTTGCAATGTGTATGCTGGTGAAATCGACTTGAGCATTAAGCAGCATCTCCCAGGATTGTTACTTACTGAGTGGCACGTCTTCAGTACTCATGATTTATGGGGAACTTGGGCAGAGGTAAAAGTGTGGTAAGTTTTAATACTGTGTTTTCTTACTAGTTGCTTTTGACATGCATACAGGTTTGTGTGTGTGTGTGTGTGTGCGTGTGTGTAAAACTGACTGTAAGATGTCACGTTTCAGCCTATTGATTTTTTTATTCCAGAAACTTTTCAGCATTACCTAAGAAACAAAGGCTCGATTTTGGCTGCTTCACTCTTATCCCTTCTGCCACAGTTCTAACATGCTTGATCTGCTGAGACCAAGGATGATCAATGACTCAGAAGGCAAAATGGGATTTAAACACCCAAAGGTTAGTTTGTCATTTCTGCAGTAACCTTTGGTGTGATAAAGTGAAAAGAGCAAGAGCTTTTGATTCATAAAGACCTTGTTTGAATCTGACTGTACTGTGTATTTATGACATTGTGCAAGTGACTTTTTGTGGGTTGTAGCTGATCAAGGCAAAGCTAATACTAGCCTAATGCTGATGATTCTGTGCAAATTTTGTTTCATTTTATGTTGGGATCTAGCATTGTGGTTGGATAGGAAGAGCTGATGTTGAAGACATGTGCCTTAAATGCTTCTCTTGATTTCTGTAGCATTTTCTTCCTCTGGGAACTTCAGGAATCTGGCAGCTGAAGCATTAGGTCTACCAGGCACTCTTTTTATCCGTCCTTCCCATCCATCCATTTATCAACACTTAGGTACCGAACTGCTTACTATATGCCAGGCATAGTTCTAACAGCTAAGGATTAAGCAGTGAAGAAACATAGAAAAAAAATCCTATATACATGGAGCTTTCATTCTAGTGAGGGAGGAATGCAATAAACAAAATAAGTCAGTAAATTATGGGTATATTAAAAGGGAATGTGTTACAGGGAAAATAAAGCAGGAAAAGAGGATATGGTATTGAGGCAATTTTAAATAAGGTGATGAGAGCAGGTCTCATTGAGAAAGAGCTCCCTTGCAGAGCTCTGAATACACAGTGCCTTCTTGTTATTACCAGCTGGCAGTGCTCATTGTCTTGTCTTTCTCCTGTTTATTCACTGAGGCCTCACCATTTTTGGTCCATGAAAAAAATAATTGTTTGAGAGCACAGAATATGACTTTTGGGTTTTCCTTTAGGGCTATGTTAAGGTGTTAGTAGATGCTAGTTAAAGGATACATTAACATAAAAAGGGGCCCTCTTTTCTGCTCTTCCTGGGTTCCTTATACATTGGGTACCTACCTGCAGAGCTTTTTTTTGCATAACCTCTCTAGTCCCTCTTGTACGCCCCACACAAACCTCTGATTATGCAGCTAAGTATGGCCCCTTGTAGAGCTGGGCCTCTGCTTCTAGTTTCTTGGAGGAGCAGGCAGGCATGGATTGCCAACCTAACTTCATGCTTTTGTACAATAGCAACCTCTGCCTTCACCATTTCCTGTCCCAACACCTTGAAAGGAGAGTGTCTCATCATCAAGAAAAGCCTCTCACTTTCTCTGTCTTGGTCCAGGAGGTAAGGGAACAAAGAGGAGCAAATAAGCCAATCACATCATGGTGTCACTGGGACCTGGAAGCAACCTTTGCAGTAAGAGGATGGGATCCACATCAAGAAGATACCCAGTTTTCTGTGTCCCATGATGGATCACGAGTCAGTGAATGTTCATTAGCTTTCATAAAAGGGGATATCTGCTTTCTGGTAGTTTTCAAAATGTTAAAGAACCCCTTTAGAAGCTAGGAGCAAAGTTTAGCGTGTGAAGCTCTGTGAAGGCCATGGATGCCTTTTAATTTGGGATTTAGGAGAGCTTAAATTTCCTCTGATACATCCTAAGTTTCCCAAAGACAATGTGAACGGATGCGGGCTGGGCAACGTCTGCACCTCCAGCTGAGATGAGATATGGTAGGGTTTAACTTTCCTTCCTTCCTTTCTTTCTTTCTTTCTTTCTTTCTTTCTTTCTTTCTTTCTTTCTTTCTTTCTTTCTTTCTTTCTTTCTTTCTCTTTCTT
>NW_012119510.1:1081166-1093350 GCF_000951035.1 Colobus angolensis palliatus
TGATATGGCTCTCTGAGGTGGCTTCTCATTGGCTAGGAATATAGCATTGCCATGCCAGCTGCAGCACGTACGCACACACCCTGGAGCTATCCACCCCACATCATTCTGTGCCAGTTGTGTTGGCCTTTTTCTGTTCACTGAGGATCTAGAGAGACAGTGATGTCAGCCAGAGCTGCTGTGGCAGGTGGGGCTGTTCTGATGTCTGTTCAGGTGGCCAGAGCCTCCTTGCCACATTCAGCTCCTGCCCACGTCCTCTAGGCTGGCCCCAGTACAGCTCTGGGCCACTCTCCATGACTGTGAAGTGTATTTCTGCCCAGCTTAGTAGTAATGAGGAGAAGTATTTATTTTTATGCTTTTGCTTGTTGTTTCAGGTGGTAAGAGTTCTGTAGAAGCCAGGCTTTCCTATCACCCCAAGTCCTTCTTAGGCAGCATTATTGTTCTCCAGTTATATACCTGCCCAGCTCTGTCCAATATTGAGTTCCAATCTATACCTGAAAAGACAAACCTGAACAGTAACAGGAGAGTAAATGTTGGGGGTGGGGATAGTGGGCCCAGCTGCACTGACAATAACAATCTCCTCGCCACCCCTCCTTGGTTGTCTGTGAAGCTACTCTAAGGAGTAATTCTTCCCTGGACCATACCCTGTTGGGAAGCGATGTGTGGAGGTGTCAGGCAGTGGTTTGGGGCCTGACTCTGGCCCTTGACCTGTGTGTCACAGCTGTGCGGGAGATGCAGCATCATTCTCTTGATTTGTTTGTTTTTCCGGATTGCACCTTTGTTGACAGTCTGGAACTTACTCTTGTGCATTTTGTTATTTATTTTCAATGGTGCAAGGCCCCAGTGTTCCATCCTCCTTCTGAATTCACAGAAACATCCACACAAATAGACTGGCCTTGGCTTGGACTCACATTTGAGAGACTTCAATCTACTTGGCCTGTCAAAATGAAGTTCTTCTTAAAAGTCCTAACTCTCTGGTGCTGGCCTATAGTCTAATCAATGCTTCCCAACCTTTTTTCACATCACGGTGTACATGGACATGATATGATTTATGTAGATGGGAGGGCTCATTCCTAGGCAGTAGGCCATCGGGGTCTGGCTACTGTAGTCCTTGACCCCTCACCCTCACCTGGCTGTTCCTGGGGCTTAGGTGATTTGTGTTTCCCTCTGGCACACCTGTTCCCATGGGGGCACACAGGTATGCTACAGCTAAGCTTAGAAGTTCTGGCCCAAGACCTAGCATAGACCACAATCTCAAGTTGCAACAAAGTGTTTCGTCCATAAACATCTTTGAAGATGATCCTAGAGGGTGCACATACTTTCCCAGGATGTTGTAAGTTTGGGAGAACTGAGTTCCTGTGGTTGCACCCATTGCTTGGTGCAGTCTGCCACCACTTGTCCTTCTAGAAGGAAGGGTAGAAGGATGCCAACACTGCATGTTCCCTGTCCCCTCCGGGTCAGCATGACCAGGATCCTTGGCTCTGTGGCCAAACTCTAATGCTTAGCACTGCTTCTTTCCATCCTACTGCATTCTGGGGGTATTTCACATGACTTCCACAGGTTCCTGACTTCCCGGCTTTGCTACATCTTCTGCATAGCTTAGAACATCACTTCTTATGCAATGGTTGGAGGCGTCATAGATGTTCTGCTGATGTTGTCTATTTGTGTTGCCGTGAACCACACCTGGATAACTGGTCTGGGTGGAATTCAGCTACTGCAAGAGTACATACTAGTCCTCTTTTAGCCCTTATGACTGTGTGGTACCAGGTGGTGGTTCTTACATTTAAACAGAGCTATGGGCTCATCCATCCATTCATCCATTTATTTACTCATTTAACAACCCTATTCAATAAATGCTGGGTACTGGGAATATAATGATTAAAGTCATAGTCTCTGCCTTTCAGGAGCTCACAGTGCAGTGAGGGAGATCCAAGAAGTAAACAATGATGATATGCATGAGAAATTCCACTGGGTTCCATGGGAACACAGAAGAGGGGGAAGATTCTTGCACTTGGAGAGTGGTCAGAGGAGGTTCCCTGACTGAGATGAGATAACTTTTAGCTTGAATTTTTTCTTCTCTTCCTCCTCCTCCTCCTCCTCCCTCCTCCTTCTCCCCCTCCTCCCCCTCCTCCTTTCTCCTCCTTCTCCTTTTCCTCCTCCTCCTCCTTTCTCCTTCTCCTCCTCCTCCTTCTCCTTCTTTTTCTTTCTTCTCTTTCTCCTTCTTATTCCTCTTTGAACAGAGTTATCTGGGATGTGTGCTAATTGAATGAAGGAAGGAAGGGAACTGCATAGAGCTAGAGAGTGGAACTTCAAGTGCCACAGTTTTGTTTGGTCATAGTAGAATTCTAATGGGCAACAGCAGCTAATGAAATAAGGATCACTTAAGGAGGGAGAGGAGACCTCTACATCAGCCTGCAATGGTCAGATCATACTTTTGGAAGGAGAATGTCTGTGGGATTCACTCATAGAAACCCTGGAAAGTTTCCATTGGAGGAGAAAGAAATCTAGATGGCAAGCTGGCTTGAAGGGACTTGTTATGTATGACTTCTGTGAGTGCGGGAGGATGGCAGGGGATACTGCATTCTCTGTCCTACTTCTTTCATTCAAAAGACAGCATGATCTTGGGCAAGTGACGTGACATCTCCAAACCAGTGTCCTCATTTATAAAGGTGGTTCTAATAATACCTATCGGCCGGGCACGGTGGCTCAAGCCTGTAATCCTAGCACTTTGGGAGGCTGAGACGGGCGGATCACGAGGTCAGGAGATCGAGACCATCCTGGCTAACACGGTGAAACCCCGTCTCTACTAAAAAATAAAATTAGCCGGGCGAGGTGGCGGGCGCCTGTAGTCCCAGCTACTCGGGAGGCTGAGGCAGGAGAATGGCATAAACCCGGGAGGCGGAGCTTGCAGTGAGCTGAGATCTGGCCACTGCACTCCAGCCTGGGTGACAGAGCGAGACTCCGTCTAAAAAAAAAAAAAAAAAAAAAACCTATCTTGCCAGGGTTGATATGAGAATTAGATGACATAATTTATTGTTGTATGAAAGAATCTAACATAGTAACTACTCAACAGATGTTAATTTCTCCTTCCTTCCCATCTTTTTTCTCTTCCTCTTTTCCTTCTCTTTTCCCTTTCCCCTGCCTTCATACATCAGGTCTTTATTAGGTAAGTAATATTTTCCAGGCATCCTGCAAGATTTGCATTGTCCAATATGGTAGCCACGAGCCACATGTGGCTATTGAACAATCAAAATGTAGCTAGTCCCAACTGAGATATGTCGTAAGTGTGAAATACACACAGAAGTTGGGGTAGTTAACACTCTGCCTGGTCCCCACACCATTTCCAGGGCATGCTTTCCTATGGGCAGGAGACTAGAGGCTTTTTGAGTCTGTGGAGGCTTTTCCTATAAGAAGCCAGTCTTTGATGGGTTTCTGAGGTAGTCTTAAATTGCTGACCAGTAAACTTGCCTTCCTTCCTGCAATGACATTTTTATAAATGACAGTCTTGCTTTTAAATTCCTAGTATGTGGTGTTAATTTCCACACAAGTCTGGAAATGTTGACTTAGCACAAAAGAAAAAAAGGCTAGGCATTGTGGCTCACACCTGTAATCCCAGCACTTTGGGAGGCAGAGGCAGGAGGATTGCTGTGGCCAGGAGTTGGAGACCAGTCTGGGCAACATAGTGAGACCTTGTCTTTTAAAAAATTAAAAAATTAGCTGGGTGTGGTGATGTGTGCCTGCAGTCCTAGCTGTTTGGGAGACTGAGGCAGGAGGATCACTTGAGTCCAGTAGTTTGAGACTGTAGTGAGCTATGACTGAGCCACTGCTCTCCAACCTGGGCAACAAAGCGAGATCTTGTCTCTAAAAAAAAGAAAAAGAAAAAAATAATGGAAAGCCAACTATCTCATTCATAAGTTTTTTCTATTGAGCACATATTTAAATGACAACATTTTGGATATATTTGGTTAATAAAATATATTATTAAGTTTCATTTCACTGGTTTCTTTTTACTTTTAAAAATGTGGCTACTGAAAAATTAAAATTACATATGTGTCTTGCACTGTGTTTCTGGTGGGCAGCACTTTGTGGAGCTTATGACTGGTGGGGGGAAGGTGGAAAAGCGACAACAGCAACAGAAAGATATTTTAAAAATAAATTTAAAAAACAACAAATACAGAATTACACCTTGTGATGCGTACTGTGAAGACAAGTTTCTATGGAAAGGAAAATGAGAAGACCTGACTTCATTCAGCTGGCCCATGGAAGGCCTCTCTGAGGAAGGCACATTCATGCTGTGCCTTGAGGGAGGCTCTTCCTACACAGAGTTTTCAGCCAAAAGTGGAGACAGAGCATTCCAGGTAGAGGGAAAAAGCCTGCCGGTGAGTATTTATTGAGACTCCCAGACACTTGCAGTCAGCAATGGGGAGACACAGACCCCTGAAGGGTCCCCTGGCTTTTCAGAGCTTGTGGTACGGGGAGACAGGCAGGACAGGCATGTACTCTAGGCTGCAGGGATGCGACAAGTAGTACTGGCTCTGGAAGCACTTTTCCTTCCTTTCTTCTCTCTGCCTCAGAAGCGTCACTGACCACAGACCTGACCTTGGAGGTCCCGGGGCTGGTCTGTTCTTCCTTCGTGGTGGGTAGTGAATAACGCTCACATTTGTCCCTTTATTCCCTGTTCCCAGCTCTGACTCAGACTCATCATATGGGAAATGAGCGTCTGTAGCAGCCACTCAGCTAGTTTCCTTGCCTCCAGCCTCTTTCTCCCTTTCATATACTCTGTGTGAGGCTGCCAAATTAATCTTCCTGAAATACCATTTAGCCCATGTAACTTCCCTGATAGCACCCTGCTGCTGCTGGCAGAGGAGCAGTGTGCAGGGTGCTTCTGTACGTCTCTCACTTTTCACCTTTACTTTTTCCTTCTATGGGCAATGACACAGTTTGCAGAGAAGCATGTTCTACTGCCAGCCTCTTTAACTTGAGGAGCTCTTAAAGTCTCATCTTCAGCCATCTTCCCGTATTTCTACTCCTGCCTTGCATTTTCTTCTGGGCCAGGCATACTTGAGTCATCATTCTTTAAATGCTAAGGGCCACTGCATTAACAAGAGCTCAGGTTCTGGCGTCCATCAAACTAGCTTCAAATCCCAGCTCTGCCATTAAGCTAGCTGTGGGAACCTTTTCAAGAAGTCATTTATCTTTTCTAAGCCTTAGTTTTCTCATCAGTTGACACCATGAGGCTAAAAGTAATTTGTACCCCTTGTGGTTGGGTTCTTTAGATAGTACTGCAGATAGACTTAAGGCGAGTTAGCCATAAAGAACTTTGTTATTTTAAATGAAAAAAAATTATCTGCCAAAAAAATTCTAGATTTTCTTTTCTCTTTTGAAATCCATTAGTTTTGGATTGCAACAGACTGGTCACAACTCCAACAAATCAAGCTACAAAGAACAGACTGTTTTAGAATCCCCTAAGTAATTAAGCAAGGTCTTTTGCAAATTAGGAAGCTTTAAGTGGAAGGAAGAATCTAGTTCAAGGTTGGCTTTTTTTTTTTTTTTTTTTTTGAGACGGAGTCTCGCTCTGTCGCCCAGGCTGGAGTGCAGTGGCCGAATCTCAGCTCTCTGCAAGCTCCGCCTCTCCGGTTTACGCCATTCTCCTGCCTCAGCCTCCCGAGCAGCTGGGACTACAGGCGCCCGCCACCTCGCCCGGCTAGTTTTTTGTATTTTTAGTAGAGACGGGGTTTCACCGTGTTAGCCCGGATGGTCTCGATCTCCTGACCTCGTGATCCGCCCGTCTCGGCCTCCCAAAGTGCTGGGATTACAGGCTTGAGCCACCGCGCC
Organism: Colobus angolensis palliatus; assembly: GCF_000951035.1. Lineage (NCBI taxonomy): Eukaryota > Metazoa > Chordata > Mammalia > Primates > Cercopithecidae > Colobus > Colobus angolensis. The sequence goes on from NW_012119510.1 coordinate 1,086,999, forward strand.
CGGCCCGTATACTATATTTTAAAAATCTGTTCAGAGGAACAAGGTTAGTATAGTGCCATCATTCTCAGCTACCCTCATGATAGTCCTTCTTACTTTGGGCCCAAGGCTTTGGCCTTTTTTTCTATTTGCTCAGAACCAGTAAAAAACTAATGATTCAATGACTGTGGTTACAGAATTCTGGGAATTGTGAAGAGGTTGGGAGAAACATTGGAAATCTTCCTTGACCAGGGGTTCCAAGCTTATGAAACATGAAATAGACCTATTTTTAACATCTGAAGATTTCCAGATATCTCTCCATCCTGTCCTGCAATTTTATTGTGGGTGTAGTTTTAGTATCTGTTGATAGAGAAGAAAGATACCAATTAATAACGACCTCTTGCAATGCAACTTTGGCCGAGGAATCTTCAGTTCACTAGATGGAACCACCAACATTTTAGACCAAATTTCTAATTGTATTAATGAGGCACAGGACCACTTTTGGTTTAGGAATAGCCCGGGTATAATTCAGAAAAGCATAGGATGTTCAAATAGAGATTTGAAAATATCCAGAAGTCACAACCAAGACAACTCAGGACACCATATAAGACTGGTGTTGCTTGAGAAATCTTCACCCTGAACTGTTGCAATGTTTATTACCCAATGGAAATCCCTTCACAGATCACCACATAAAATGCAGAAAGCTTAGTGAAATTTGAATTTTGAATAAATAACATATGCACTATATGGAACATACTTGTGCTCAAAAACTACTTGTTGTTTATGTGAAATTTAAATTTCACTGGGTGTTCTGTGCTTTTGTTGTCGCTAAGCTTGGTCACTTTACCTTCAGATATTCACTGTGGTGCCAAGGGTTGAAGGACAGGAACTAAAAACATGGGTTATATTCCAGCAAGACTGTCAACATAGATTACTGATGCATTTTCTGGGAACCTTTTGCATCTCTAAGGCCGTAAGGCTCTATACTTGGTTTTCTCAGGGATCCTTGCTCTCCCTCAGGGGTGTGCAACCCAACTTGGGCAGTGGCTGTCCAGGAGGATGTTATTGATTTATTCTCTTGGTTCCTTTTCATTTACTTTGAGGTTTTGTCATGAATTTGTATACCTGACCTTCTGTGAAGTGAGGGCAGAATCGAAGATGGGGATTTCTTGGGGCTGAAGTAATGACTTTAAGGGTGAAATCAAGGGACAGAGGAAGAGGCAGGATGGAAGGAGACTTCAACTCACTTGGACCCCTTGTTTTTTTCTGTACAGGAGTCAGAACATTTTCCACGAAGCATGGCAGACTAGAAACTCTCCACCTTTTCTTGTCTAAATTTGAATTTAAAGGAGATTGGAATTTAGATGCTCGGCTCTGTCTCTCTTTCTCTCTCTCTCTCTTTTTTTTAATGCGGTTTCCTTCTCCCTCTATAAGCTAAGTTTAAAAGAAAAGCTGGCAATGCACAGTTTTTTAAATCATTTATTTAATTTATAAATGAGGTATCCTAGGATTTTATATTCTGATTGTAGAATCAATGAATTTATTCCAAAAGCATGCAGAATACTATGACAAAGCCAAATAAACAGCTTATTTTAATGAACATTCACATTAAAATTCTGTTCCCATAAGGGCAGAGCAATGTAAAAATGACTTTCATAAGAGGCCTTAAGGGTCAGATAGTTTCTGTTTTATAGGAGATTGGAAAGCAAGCACTGCAAATGAAGCTCCTATTTGTTGGATGGGCTTTTTCTCTCCTACCAAGGACAAGAATTTTAAAAGTTCATTTTATAAAGTTTTATGGTGGTGAATGCCATTGTTTCCACACAAACACTCATTTCCCCCATAAGACCTCAAGTGTTTGGTTGTGCAGGGGGATTTAAAATCAGAGAACATGAAGAAATTAAAAATGGAGCAATTAGTTGTAGGCTTTAACAATTAACAGAAAAAAACCACAGGGTAGAAGGCAGTATATGAGTTTGAGAAACACTGCTTTACTTCATTCTTTCTTTCACTGGGCATTAGCTAGTCCCACACTCAGCATAGCTTTGATTCAGTCATTCAACATTTTAAAGTGCAAGCTTGGTGCTTGAATAAATAAGAAGCTCCTGGGTAGTGGGAAGAGATGGAAACTCAAAGAGGTCATCTCAGCATGGTGTGGGAGGCCATGCTGCAGCGAGGGGACGTGCAAGTGCTGTCGGGGCATAGTGGGAACAGCCTAAATCAGACTGGAAGTTCAAGATCAAGAATCACTTCCAAGACTCCCTTGTGAGTCTTGGAGTCAGAACCTCAGATTTCTCAGGCCAGTCTTTATTTTTACTTTTATTTTTGTGATAGGGTCTCACTCTGTCGCCCAGTATGGAGTGCAGTGGAGTGATCTCAGCTCACTGCAACCTTTGCCTCCCAGGCTCAAGTGATTCTCCCACCACAGCCTCCTGAGTAGCTGGGACTACAGGCACATGCCATTATGCCTAGCTAACTTTTGTATTTTTTTTGGTAAATATGGGGTTTCATTATGTTGCCCAGGCTGGTCTCGAGCTCCTAGGCTCAAGTGATCCACCTGCCTTGGCCTCCCAAAGTGCTGGGGGTTACAGGCGTGAGCCACCGCGCTAGGCCAACCTTGATTTCTGATATTTTGTTCTGTCAGAACAACATGTCTACTTGTACAGACCCTGTACAGAAAGACTGTGTCTCTGTTCCTTGGCTCTTCCATCTCTTTTTATCCTTCCCAACTTTTTAAATGGAAAATTTCAAGTATATATAAAAACAGAATAGTATAACATGCCGATTACCCAGTTTCAACAACAATTACTAACTCATGACAACTTTGCTTTATCTATTCTTCCATCCATTTCTCCCATCCCCCAGATAGTATTTGTATAAGTTAGGGTTCCCTAGAGAGACATAACCAAAAGGTTGTGTGTGGGATGTGGAGAGGCAGATTTAGGAATTGGCTCATACAATTTTCAGGGGCTGGCAAGTCTGAAATTTGCTGGGCTGGAGGTGGGAACCCAGGGGGAGTTGATGTTGCATTCTCAAAACCAAAGGCAGTTTTGTGGGAGAATTCATTCATCCTAGAGAAGACCTCAGTCTTTTAAGACTTTCAACTGATTGAATGACTCCTGCCCCTCCAACCTCCATTCACCAGTGTAGAGGGTAATCTGCTTTACTCAAAGTCTACTGATTTAAATGTTAATAATATCTAAAAGTATATTCACAGTAACATCTAGATTGGTCTTTCACCCAAAACTGAGTTTTAATCAAATTGACACATAAAATTAACCATCACAATTTTGAAGCGAATCCAACTCATCACATTATTGGATCCATAATATTTTAGTATATATCTTTACAAAATAAAGATTCTTTAAAAATGTATGTGCAATACTGTTAGGACCCATATGAAATTAAACATCCTGAATTATTTTTGTTTGAATTAGGATCCAAATAAAGCCCATACATTGCAATTACAGATATGACTCAGAAGTCTCTTTTGATCTGTGGGTTTGTTCTTTATCTCTTTTTTGTTTTTCTTTAAGTTCATCTGTTGCAGAAACTATTTTGTCCTGTAGAATTTTGCATCATCTAGATTTTACTGATTGCATTCCCATGATATAATTTAAATGTTCCTTTGGCCCTGTATGTCCCATAAATTAGTAATTATATAAATAGTGTGCATCACACCCAGGGTTTTTTTTTCTGCAAGAGTCCATTGGGTGTATCTTGTTGAGCTGTCTCTCTTTCAGATGTCAGCAGTCTTTGATTAACATTGTTTGACTCTATTAATTTATTAGGGTGTGTAAAATTCTAAATTCTGTCATTTCTTCTTGCATTTATTAGTTGAAATATTTCTGTAAAGAGTAATTTGCCCTAATTAATTATTTCAGTACAGTTTTTCCTAATTATTTATCTCAGCATTTCCCTAATTGGGATTGATAAACTCCTGGAAATGTGCTGACATATTCTTGTGTGTGTGTGTCTGCGTGAGTGTGTGTCTGCGTGAGTGTGTGTGTGCGTGTGTGTGTGTGTGCATGGTCTGCAAGCTTTCTATTATAATAATATAACTCAGCATTTTTATCTCAATAATGATTGAGAAACATTATAAGTATATCTGTATCACCTAGATGATCATCTATTGAAGTTAAATCAATGAACTCAGGGCTGGAGTTTGCATTTGTATTTAGGATTATGATGGTAGTAAGCAGCACTGCTTTAATTATCAAGGGTTAAGGAAGAAAGAAGATGGGCTTAATATGCCAAATAACTTTTCAGTAGCTATTAGCTTGAATAGAGAATTGAATAGAGATTTATGCCCCAATTTGTGGCATACAGTAAGTATATATTCTGTACAAGAAAGATGATACATTGTAGCTGTCAGTACCATAGTGATGCTGGTGATTTATTTTAGCAAGAATCATTTTTTTCATATTTGAGATGCATTAGTTTATTTGATTTTTGCTGGGTTTGTAGTTTTGCTGAATTTGTAAATTTGTTTCATTTTTACAGTTGTCCATGTAAATATTTCTACTATTTAAGAAAGTTTATAATGTAAGTGATTTGGGCCAACATACTGGCTCTGAAAGAATAATTTTTTTCCTTTTTAGAAGATCTTTACATTACTCAAGTTTGAAAAGTGTTGCTTTATCCCATTCTTGCTTTCATAGGACTATTAGCAAGTCTCACATTCAGCATAATTTGTCCTGTTAAGGAGTGATCTCTGCTTAGAGTACTTGGAGTCAAATGGTGTGTGCCTAGAGATCAACACCCTGGAACACTCAGAGAAAAAGAGCTGTATTTATGAAAGGGTATTTTGGTGCCTCTTGCCCTCCCCAACATCATCTCAAACCAGAGAATAGAAGCACTTGGCTCCTTCTGTATCTTTTGCTGGTTCCTTGTAAGGCCTGATAACTGGAGAGTCTTAGGCCATACCTACACATTACAAAAACAATTTTTGGAAAGATAAAAACCAGAACAAAAGTCATCTACAGCAAGCTTTTCCAACCTCAGTGTACTTAAGGGGTCTCTTGAAATGCAGATTCTGAGCTTTGACTCTCTCAGGTGATGCTGCTGGCTCATATGCCATTCATTGAGTAACCTGAGTCTAAACAACCAACTGCTTTGTCTTTATGCCACGATCATTTTATTTTCCTAGGATAATACATAGAAAGCTGTCAGTACAGTGTGTGATACAGAGCCAGCATTTGATAATTTTTCATTGTTCTTGTTATGGTTGTTACAGTGAGTTTTTGAGGCATGGAGATGGGTGGAAATGATGAAAAAGAAAATGGGAGTTTAGAGATGGACAGGCCTGAATTAAGATCCCAGCTTTGCCATTTATAAGCTGTTTGACCTGGGCAAGTTTTTCAGCCTTTCTAAGTCTCTTTCTTGTCAAATGTTAAATGGGGAGAAAAATACTACCTCATGAAATCAAGAGGATGCTATGCAGCTCCTAGAGAGATGGGTATTTGATAAATGCCATTTTTCTCCCTTTGTTCCTTTTGGACATAGATTTGGGGCTCAGTCTTTGTTCTGTGACATTATTGTGAGTTGCATTATAATCCCTATGAAATGCAGCTCTTTCTCATTATCTTTAAAGTGGGGATAATAATTACGATGATTAAATTAATGGGTGCATGTAAAATGTCTTGGTACATAATAGGAGCCCAGTCATTACTGGCCTCTCTCTCCCTCCCTTCCTTTATTTAGTGATGCAGTTGGTGAGGTCAACCAAGCTTAGGCACAGCTTTGAGATAGGAGACCCATGGTTTCAATTTCAGTTGACTAGAATAATCTGGAGATCTTACAAAAGAAAAAGAATGATTCCCAGGCCTCACCCCAAGAGACTGTGATTTAATAGGGTCTGGGTTGAGGATCAGATACCGTGCCTATTTTTTATGGTTCTCCCAGATATTTTGCATAGGCATCCAGGCTGAGAATCACAGCTCTAGTAGAAAGCTAAGCCTTGATCACTATCAGATGGCTCTTAGCATTCCTCACGTCTGCACAGCACACCACACCACAACTTTTCCACTCCCAGCTCCCGCCTTTCTGATTGTTTCTTCCTACACACTCCTGTTTTTGTGCACTCCCATGAGGAGGCTGCAACTCTGCCCTTCCCTTGGTACATTGGGGTGAGCACTTCTGGAACCCATCACAGCCAGGCAGGGCAGGGGAGCCAGAGCTCAGCATGCCTCCGAGCCCCACCCTTCATATGGAGACACACAGAAATCCCTTTAGGTTCCTGCCCGAGGAAGAAGAAGAATGCTTTGAGGCATTTGAAGGAGAAACTAACCTATGACATGAGGCAGTGCCTACTGTGTGGCAAGAACTTTACTTGTATTATGTCTGCTTATCCTCAGTTTTTTTTTTTTTTTTTTTT
>NW_012119510.1:1095218-1105164 GCF_000951035.1 Colobus angolensis palliatus
GGATTCTCTTGCCTCAGCCTCCTGAGTAGCTGGGATTATAGGTATACCACAACTGGCTAATTTTTGTATTTTTAGTGGAGACAGGGTTTCACCATGTTGGCCAGGCTGGTCTTGAATGGCTGGGCCTATTTTTTAAAGAAATTATTTAAAAATAAACAGTGAACTATAAATTTCCCAACACCAAAGAGACTGAAAGACCAGAGTTATTCTGTTGGCTTTTCCCCCACCTCCAGTCAAAATTGCACAATGTTTTGATATCACCTCATTGGCTTCAGACTCTGCTTATGTGATTTATTTGCTTTTCACAAACTTCTCCCTGCCCTACTTCCAGTATTTGAGGGTGGACATGGGGCATTATGTCTAATTGGCCAGCTCTTTCCAAAAGGGGAGATATTCTAGACCTTTGTATGACTCTACCTAGTGCAAATATAATTAATTGGTAGTGATGACATCCAATCATAAGTCCTTGGCCTCATATATGCACATTTAATACTAAGTCTCTTTATCTGTAGTAGTAATATTAAACCGCAAACTTGAATGACTTTTGTGTGAAAGTTTTCTCATGGGAGTTGCGCAAACTTCATTTTTTCCAAATGATATTCTGTTTGTTCTATTAGTTGCTGTACCTTATTGTTTGAAAAAAGTGCACATGATCTTGGTTGTACTTACTTTGATAAAACAGTTAACAGCTAAGTTTGTTGCATTCTTTTTCCTAAGAGAAAAAGTGAAAAAAAGTCTTGATGTTAAGGGGATTTGATCAAGGATCTCCTAGACCAATGTTTCTTAATTAGTGAAAGGAGTGTGAATTTGCCCCCCAGGGGACATTTATCAATACCCATAGATATTTTTGGTTGTCACACCTAGGGGGAAGGTACTGCCAGCATCTCGTAGGTAGAAGCCAAGGATGCTACTAAATATCCTACAATGCATAGAACCCCTCACCCTGCCCCTGCACCAAAGAAAGAAAGAATTATCCTATTTTAGATGTAAATAGTGCCATTGTTGAGAAATTCTGTTCTGGATCAGTGTTTCTCAAACTTTAATATGCATATGAGTCACCTGGGGATCTGGTTAAAAAAGATTGTGATTTGGTGGGTCTAGGTGGCACATGAGGGTCTGTATTTCCAACCAGCTCCCACTTGGTGCAGCCACTGCTGGTGTGAGCTCCACACTTTGAGTTTAAATGTTCTAGAATTCTTGTTTCTTATCTGTCTTCTTACACCAAAAGATAAATTCCATAAGAACAAAGACCTTGTCTATGTCCTGTCCCAGTGGCTAGAACTGTTACCTGGCATATCACAGTTGTTTAATAAATACTTGTCAAAAGCATGAATGGATCCACGGAGGAATTAAGAAATGAATAAATAAGCAGACAGGCAAGAGCACTGCTTATTCCCACACATATCTCTGAAGAACCTTAGAGGCACTAATTCTTTTAAGAAACCTGAATTTCCTGTCAACAAAGCCAGAAATTTGCCATAAGCTTTGCCCAGAGCATGGCAGTCTTCCTCAGGTTAAAAATGGTCTCCTTTCTCTGATGTCTCACACTGTCCCTTCCGATGCAGGTCCACTGGATAGATGGTTGGGCTGATAATAGGGGGAAAAACCCGAGACCCAAACCCTGGCCCCACACCCCAGCCTGTCCCAGGATGAAAGGCCTAGATGAAATCATATTTGTTTGTATTTTGGCAGTCGGGGGAAGGAGGAACTGGGGATTTTCTTTGAGATGGAGTTTTGCTGTTGTGGTCCAGGCCGGAGTGCAATGGTGCGATCTCGGCTCACTGCAACCTCCGCCTCCCAGGATGAAGCGATTCTCCTGCCTCAGCCTCCTCAATAGCTGGGATTATGGGCACCTCACATCCATGCCTGGCTAATTTTTGTATTTTTAGTACAGGGTTTCACCATGTTGGCTCGGTTGGACTCAAACTCCTGACCTCCTGTGGTGCATTCACTTTGGCCTCCCAAAGTGCTGGGATTACAGGCGTGAGCCACCGCGCCCGGCTATCCTCAGTTTTATAAAGTAGTTTTATTGATACTGTCATTCTCATTTTATAGAAGAAATTGAGGCAAAGTTGAATAACATGCCCCAAGTCAAGGGCACAGTGGTCTTTGTGTTAGAGTTGTCTGATTCTAGAATCTGGGGTCTTAAAAAAATGATCATATCTAGGTCCACTCAGACTAATTGAAGGAGAATCTCTAGAGATTGGGCCCTATATACTGGTATTTTTTATGAGCCGTTCAAACCAGATGTGAGACCTGGACGACATTTTGCTCTGCTGTCTCCCAGGCTGACTTGGAGCCTGAGTCTATAGAGATTCCTTTTATTCCTGTTCTCTTCTTCCCCTTTTCTGTTGGTGATTTAAATTTTTTTTTTTGTTTTCGCGCTTGTTAGAGATCCTCGGTCTGACTGGCATTCCTAAGAGGGTTGTGAAAAGCTGAATAATGGCCTTCAGAGATGTCCATATTTTATTTTCTGGAAACGGAGAATATGTTACCTGACATAGTCAAAAGGATTTCACAGACATAATTAAAGTTCAGGATTGGGGACTGGGGAGATTACCCTGGATTATTCAGGTAGGCCCCATGGTTCTCATAAGGAGGGAGGCAGGAGGATCAGACTCAGAAGGTGCTGTGGCAACAGGAGAAGGGGATCAGAGTCAGTGAGAGAGATTTAAAGATGCCATGCTGCTGGCCTTGAAGATGGAGGAGGCCTGGAACCCAGGAATTCAGGAGGCATCTAGAAGCTAGAAAAGGCAAGGAAAGGGATTCTCCCCTGCAGCCCCGAGAGGGAACGTGGCCCTGCCAGCACCTTGATTCTCCGTCTGTGAGACCCACTGCAGACTTCTGACCTCCAGAACTGTAAGATAACAAACTGGAGTTGTAATTAGTGGTAATTTGTTAGACCAGCAGTGGGAAATTAAACCAGGGGTATTTGGTGCTGTAGAAAGTGCACCGTCCTCCAGTACCCCAGAGAACTGGATTCCATTTCTGCACTCTGCCATTCACTGGCTGTGAATAATTCTGGCAAGCCACCAGATGTCTTTAAGATAAGCTGTTTCTTCTGGGAAGTAGAGCCAAGAAACCAGATGTCCTTGAGGGCAGGACTGAGCTGATGACCTCACACGCCTCACAGATGCACTCCCTGCCATAGCCTTGATTCTTCTGCCCAGCTCAGCTCTGCGCTTCTCAATAGGAACCACTTTTCCTGCTCCCTCAAACTGAGCCTGAGCTCTCTATCACACTGCCCTGGGTTATTTTATCACTGGCTGAAATGATCTTGTGTGCTAACTTGTCACAGGCACTTTTTCCTTGGCTGGGCCTTTTTTTTTTTTTTTTTTTTGAGATGGAGTCTCACTCTGTCACCCAGGCTGAAGCACAGAGGTACAATCTCAGTTCACTGCAACATCTGCTTCCCGGGTTCAAAGGATTCTCTTGCCTCAGCCTCCTGAGTAGCTGGGATTATAGGTATACCACAACTGGCTAATTTTTGTATTTTTAGTGGAGACAGGGTTTCACCATGTTGGCCAGGCTGGTCTTGAATGGCTGGGCCTATTTTTTAAAGAAATTATTTAAAAATAAACAGTGAACTATAAATTTCCCAACACCAAAGAGACTGAAAGACCAGAGTTATTCTGTTGGCTTTTCCCCCACCTCCAGTCAAAATTGCACAATGTTTTGATATCACCTCATTGGCTTCAGACTCTGCTTATGTGATTTATTTGCTTTTCACAAACTTCTCCCTGCCCTACTTCCAGTATTTGAGGGTGGACATGGGGCATTATGTCTAATTGGCCAGCTCTTTCCAAAAGGGGAGATATTCTAGACCTTTGTATGACTCTACCTAGTGCAAATATAATTAATTGGTAGTGATGACATCCAATCATAAGTCCTTGGCCTCATATATGCACATTTAATACTAAGTCTCTTTATCTGTAGTAGTAATATTAAACCGCAAACTTGAATGACTTTTGTGTGAAAGTTTTCTCATGGGAGTTGCGCAAACTTCATTTTTTCCAAATGATATTCTGTTTGTTCTATTAGTTGCTGTACCTTATTGTTTGAAAAAAGTGCACATGATCTTGGTTGTACTTACTTTGATAAAACAGTTAACAGCTAAGTTTGTTGCATTCTTTTTCCTAAGAGAAAAAGTGAAAAAAAGTCTTGATGTTAAGGGGATTTGATCAAGGATCTCCTAGACCAATGTTTCTTAATTAGTGAAAGGAGTGTGAATTTGCCCCCCAGGGGACATTTATCAATACCCATAGATATTTTTGGTTGTCACACCTAGGGGGAAGGTACTGCCAGCATCTCGTAGGTAGAAGCCAAGGATGCTACTAAATATCCTACAATGCATAGAACCCCTCACCCTGCCCCTGCACCAAAGAAAGAAAGAATTATCCTATTTTAGATGTAAATAGTGCCATTGTTGAGAAATTCTGTTCTGGATCAGTGTTTCTCAAACTTTAATATGCATATGAGTCACCTGGGGATCTGGTTAAAAAAGATTGTGATTTGGTGGGTCTAGGTGGCACATGAGGGTCTGTATTTCCAACCAGCTCCCACTTGGTGCAGCCACTGCTGGTGTGAGCTCCACACTTTGAGTTTAAATGTTCTAGAATTCTTGTTTCTTATCTGTCTTCTTACACCAAAAGATAAATTCCATAAGAACAAAGACCTTGTCTATGTCCTGTCCCAGTGGCTAGAACTGTTACCTGGCATATCACAGTTGTTTAATAAATACTTGTCAAAAGCATGAATGGATCCACGGAGGAATTAAGAAATGAATAAATAAGCAGACAGGCAAGAGCACTGCTTATTCCCACACATATCTCTGAAGAACCTTAGAGGCACTAATTCTTTTAAGAAACCTGAATTTCCTGTCAACAAAGCCAGAAATTTGCCATAAGCTTTGCCCAGAGCATGGCAGTCTTCCTCAGGTTAAAAATGGTCTCCTTTCTCTGATGTCTCACACTGTCCCTTCCGATGCAGGTCCACTGGATAGATGGTTGGGCTGATAATAGGGGGAAAAACCCGAGACCCAAACCCTGGCCCCACACCCCAGCCTGTCCCAGGATGAAAGGCCTAGATGAAATCATATTTGTTTGTATTTTGGCAGTCGGGGGAAGGAGGAACTGGGGATTTTCTTTGAGATGGAGTTTTGCTGTTGTGGTCCAGGCCGGAGTGCAATGGTGCGATCTCGGCTCACTGCAACCTCCGCCTCCCAGGATGAAGCGATTCTCCTGCCTCAGCCTCCTCAATAGCTGGGATTATGGGCACCTCACATCCATGCCTGGCTAATTTTTGTATTTTTAGTACAGGGTTTCACCATGTTGGCTCGGTTGGACTCAAACTCCTGACCTCCTGTGGTGCATTCACTTTGGCCTCCCAAAGTGCTGGGATTACAGGCGTGAGCCATCACACCCAGCCAGAATAGCTTTTTGAAGGAAAAACAGGTTAGAATGAATTTCATGGTGTAGCCTCTGGGGAAAAGACGTCTTCTAGTGGGCATCAGGGAGCTGAGGGGTGGGGAGAACCAGATGCTGGTGTCGTTTCTTCACCTGTGAGCTTTGGGAACTCAGAGATCTATTAACCTCAGTTGGCAAATCATTTCCTTGTTTTGGCTCTCTGGGCCTCCATTGACTGCCCTTGTTTTCCACCTTCCGCACACAAGGAAATCCAAACAAAGCCAGACTTTGGAATCCTATCTAGGAGTGGCTTTCCTTCCCAAGGTGGTCCCTGTGCTCTTGTAGAGAATTTGCTCAGAACCCAAAATGTGCTCTGGTGTCCTCCTGAGAATTGGTTGTGTTGGGCAGAAGACAGAAAGGGGAGAGAAGAGCAGGATGACAGTAAGAGGAGTAAAGAGGAGACAAGGAAGGTGAGGCCATGAGAACAGAGCCACAGGGCATTCTCTGTAGATTGGCCCAGGAGATAGCCAAACGTTCACCCAGGTGTTACTGTCACAGAGCTCTTGACAATAGCGACTCTCTCCTTTAGAAGCTGTGATGCAAATGAATGTGTCAGCACTGCTGATTCAGGTGTGGTCACTGCATTTTGACTGTACATTGTTTTGTAAACTCATCGGGCCCACTGGGTGCCTGTGACTCTGCCCTGAACCAAAGAGAAACAGCTTTCTCTTCTGGGTTGGGAGCCGATAGAGTAATACTGGGCTTGGAAGTCCTGTCTTTGAAGCAGTTTATCAACACTGAAGAATGTTCTGCATCTTTCCTGGGACCTATAAGGGATTCAGGTTGGCTATAAGGCAAGGTCAACAGAGAGTGAGATTTGTTTGTCATCAGAATGGGTTACCAAAGCACTTGGAGGAATTTGCCTTTCTGGATGTCTTTAAATAGAAACTAGATTCCTGCATTATGGGATGGTTTAAGGTCTCTCGGAGGCAGAGAGATGTATATCCCTGTCATATCCCATCTTTGCTCAAAAATATTCTATTGCTTCTTATTGTTCATAGGTTAAAGTTTAAATTTCTGAACTTGGCATTCAGGGTCTTCTGTTATTTGGCTCTAAACCTTTCCTAGGTCTTTCTTTTTTAAAAGATAAGTTAAACACAAAACAAAACTAACAGAAAGCAGCAAAGTAGGAATAGAGAACTTTCTCAACTTGATACAGAATATCTACACAAAACCTACAGCCAACATCATACTTTAGTGCTGAGAGACTAGGTATTTTCCCCTTAAGATTGAGAACAACACAAAATGTCCCATGTCATCAATCCTATGCCACTTCCTACTGGATGTCTTAGCTAATGCAGTAATATGATAAAAGGGAATAAAAAGTATACAGACTGGGAAGGAAGAAAGAAAACTCTCTTTGTTCACAGATGGCATAATTGTTCATGCAGAAAATCCCAAAGAATCAACAACAGCAGCAAAACCCTTCCTGGAACTAAGTGATTTTAACAAGGTTTTAGGAGACAAGATTAATATATAAAAGTTAACAAAAATAAATAAAATTTAAAAAATATAGAAGTTAAATGTTTTCCTTTATGCCAACAATGAACAACTGGAATTCAAAATTAAAAATACAACATCATTTGCGTTAGTACCAAAAAAGAAAAGATTTAGATGTAAATGTAACAAAATGTATATAAGATCTATATGAGGAAAACCATAAACCTCTTATGCAAAAAATCAAAGATCTAAAAAAATGGAGAAATATTCTATTCTGTTTATGAAGAGGAAGGCCCAATATTGTTAAGATGTCATTTCTTTCCAACTTGATCTATAGATTCAATGCAATCCCAATCAAAATCCCAGCAAGTTATTTTGTGGATATTAAACCGATTCTAAAGTTTATATGGACAGGCAAAGGACCCAGAATAGGCCAACACGATATTGAAAGAGAAGAACAGAATCATAGTCCTGATACTACCTGACTTCAAAACTTATTTTAAAGCTGCAGTGATCAAGAAAGCATGGTGTTGGTGAAAGAATAGACAAACAGGTGAATAGAACAGAATAGATAGCCCAGAAATTTACCCACATAATATAGTCAGCTGATTTTTGACAAAGGGGCAAAGGCAATTCAGTAGTGAAAAAATAGTCTTTTTAACAGATGGAGCTGGAACAACTGTATACCCACTGTGTTAGGGTTCTCCAGAGAAACAGAACCCAATAGGATATGTATATGTATATGTATATGTATATGTGGGAATCCATTATGGGAATGGACTCACACAATTATGGAGGCCTAAGTCTGAAGGCCTGAGAACTAGGAGGCCCGCTGGTGTAAGCCTCAGACTCCAAAGCCCTGAGTACCAGGGGCTCACTCCTATGTCCAAGGGCAGAAGAAGATGGATGCCTCAGCTCAAGAACAGACAGTGAATTCACCCTTATTCTACCTTTTTGTTCTATTCAGGCCCCCCATGGGTTGAATGATGCCCACCTAGGCAATCGTCTTTACTTAGTCTACCAATTCAAATGCCAATCTCTTCTGGAAATGCCCTCGCAGACACACTCAGAAATAATGTTTTACCTGCTGTCTCTGCATTTCTTAGCCCAATCAAATTGACACATAAAATTAACCACCAAATCTACATGCAAAAAAATGAATCAGACGTAGACCTTACCTTTTTCATAAACATTAATTCAAAATGGATTAAATACCTAAATGTAAAATGCAAAACTGTAAAACATCTAAAAGATAATAGAGGAAAATCTAGTTGCTCTTGGGTGTGGAAAAGGGTTTTAAAATAATGTATCAAGAGGACAATCCATGAAAGAAAAAATATAAAAGTTAGATTTCATTAAAATTTAAAACTTCTGTTTTTTCATTGTCTTAATGGTGTCTTTCACCATTTTGAGCTAATTTTTATGAAAAAGAAAGGTCTATGTCTAGATTCATTTTTTGAATATTAATGGTGAAAGACACTATAAGAGAATGAAAAGACAAACCACAGACTGGGGAAAATATTTGCAAAACATAAATCTGATAAAAGACTTGTGTCTAAACAGTATAAATAGCTCTTGAAATCCAACGACATGAAAACAACTCAATTAAAAAGTGATCTGAACAGACATCTTATCAAAGAAGGCATACAGATGGTAAATCAGCACATTAAAAGATGCCCATCATCGTATGTCATCAGGGAATTGCAAATTAAAACAACAATGAGATACTACTCTACACCTGTCAGGAATGCTAAAATCCAAAATACTGACACCACAAAATGTTGATGAGACTGTGGAGAAACAAGAACTCTCATTCATTGCTAGTGGGAATGCAACATGGTACAGCTTATTTGGAAGACAGTTTGGCAGTGTCTTGCAAAGATAAACATATCACCATACAATTCAGAATTGTGCTATTGTGCTCCTAGTATTTACTCATGACTGGATAACTAATGTCCATATAAAACCCTGCACATAAATATGAGTAGCAGCTTTATTCACAATTGTCAACGATGCACAAAGATGTCCTTCCATATGTCTTTTTATTTTCTTTTGGATATGAACAATTTATTTTCTTTTGGATATATACCCAGTAATGGGATTGCTGGGTCAAATGGTAGTTCTAAGTTCTTCAGGAAATCTCCAAATGCTTTCTATAAGAACTGAACTAATTTACATTCCCACCAACAGTGTACAAGTGTTCCCTTTTCTACAAAGCCTTGCCAGCATCAGTTGTTTATTTGACTTTTTAATAATAGCCCCTCTGACTAGTATGAAATGGTATCTCATTATGGTTTTGATTTGGATATCTCTGATGATTAGTGATGTGGAGCATTTTTTCATATGTATGTTGGCCTCTTGTATGTCTTCTTTTGAGAAGTATCTGTTCGTGTGTTTTGCCCACTTTTTAATGGGGTTATTTGCTTTTTGCTCATTCAATTGTTTAAGTTCTTTGTAGATTCTGGGTGTTAGACCTTTGTTGACTGAATAGTTTGTGAAAATTTGCTCCCATTCTGTAGGTTGCCTGTTTACTCTGTTGATAGTTTATTTTGCTCTGTAGGAGCTCTTTAGTTTAATTAGGTCCCACTTGTTGATTTTTGTTTTTGTTGCAATTGTTTTTGGGGACTTAGTCATAAATCCTTTATGAAGGCCAATGTCCAGAATGGTGTTTCCTAGGTTTTCTTCTAGGATTCTTTAAGGTCTTACATTTAAATCTTTAATCCATCTTGAGTTAATTGTTTTCATCTTCTCTTTCTTTTCTTTCTTTTTTTTTTTTTTTGAGACAGGGTCTCACTCCTGTCACCCAGACTGGAGTGTGATGGCATGATTGTGGCTCATTGCAGCCTCAACTTCTCTACCTAAGGTAGTTTATTTTACATATGTATCTCTATTTATTTATTTATTTATTTTTGAGACAGGGTCTCACTCCTGTCACCCAGACTGGAGTGGAGTGGCATGATTGTGGCTCATTGCAGCCTCAACTTCTCGAGCTTAGGTGATTCTCTCGTCTCAGCCTCCTGAGTAGCTGCGACTACAAGTGT
>NW_012119510.1:1105239-1116560 GCF_000951035.1 Colobus angolensis palliatus
TTTTTTTTTTTTTTTTGAGACAGGGTCTCACTCCTGTCACCCAGACTGGAGTGTGATGGCACCATCATGGCTCACTGCAGCCTCAGCTTCACGGGATCAGGTGATCCTCCCACTTCAGCTTCCTGGGTAGCTGGGACTATAGGCATGTGCCACCATGCCCAGCTAACTTTTTATATTTTTAGTAGAGATGGAGATTTCCCATGTTGCCTGGGCTGGTCTTGAACTCCTGGGCTCAAGCAATCTGCCCACTAGGCCTCCCAAAGTGGAGTTAATTTTTGTATATGGTGAAAGGTAGGGGTCGGGGTTCATTCTTCTGCATATGGCTAGCCAGCTATCCTGGCGCCTTTGTCGAACTGGGAGTCCTTTCCCCTTAGCTTATCTTCATTGACTTTGTCAAAGATTAGATGCCTGTACATGCATGATTTTATTTCTGTGTTCTCTATTCTGTTCTATTGGTCTATGTGTCTTTTTTTTTTTTTTATACCAGCACATGCTGTTTTGTTTACTGTAGCCTTATAGTAAAGTTTGAAGTTAGTCAGATAATGTGATGCCTCTGGCTTTGTTCTTTTTGCTTAGGATTGCTTTGGCTATTGGGGCTCTTTTTTGATTCCATATGAATTTCAGAATAGTATTTTCTAATTCTGTAAAAAATGACCTTGGTAGCTTGATAGGAATAGCATTGAATCTGTAGATTGCTTTGAGCAGTATGGCCATTTTAATGATATTGATTCTTCCAATCTACGAACATGGAATGTTTTTCCATTTGTTTGTGTCATCCGTGATTTCATAGACATATGAATACTAGAAGAATCGTAGAAGAAAACACGATTCTGGACACTGACCTTGGGAAAAGATTTATGACTAAGTCCCCAAAAGAAATTCAACAAAAACAAAAATCAGTAAGTGGGACCTAATTAAACTAAAGATCTCCTGCAGAGCAAAATAAACTATCAACAGAGTAAACAGGCAATCTACAGAATGGGAGCAAATTTTCACAAACTATTCAGTCAAGAAAGGTCTAACACCCAGAATCTACAAGGAACTTAATTGAATGAGAAAAACAAATAACCCCATTAAAAAGTGGGCAGAAGACATGAACAGACACTTCTCAAAAGAAGACATACAAGTAGCCAACAGACATTAAAAAATGCTCCACATCACTAATCATCAGACATCCAAATCAAAGCCACAGTGAGACACCATCTCACACCAGTCAGAGGGGCTATCACTGAAAAATCTAAAAAGAAACTGATGCTGGCAAGGCTTTGAAGAAAAGGAACATTTGTACACTGTTGGCGGGAATGTAAATTAGTTCAGTTCTTGTGGAAAGCATTTGGAGGTTTCCCAAAGAACTCCGAACTACCATTTGACCCAGCAATCCCACTACTGGGTATTATATCCAAAAGAAAATAAATTGTTCTCCGAAAAGACACATGCACTCACATGTTCGTTGCAGCACCATTCACAATAGCAAAGACATGGAACCAACTGAGGTGCTCACTGCATTGGATAAAGAATTTGTGGTACATTAACATCATGGAATACTGTGCGACTATAAAAAGGAATGAAAATCGTGTTCTTTGCAGCAACATGGTTACAGCTGGAGCCATTTTCCTAGGTGAATTAACACAGGTACAATAAATCAAATACCACATGTTGTCACTTTTAAGTGGGATCTAAACATTGGGCATACATGGGCATACAGATGACAATAATAGGCACTGGGGACTACTAGAGGAGGAAGGGAGGGAGGGGACAAGGGTTGAAAAACTTACTGTTGGGTACTATGCTTAGTACATGGGTGATGGAATCATTCATACCCCAAACCTCAGCATGATGCAATATACTCAGGTAATAAACCTCCACATGTATCCATTGAATCATATATCCACTAAAATAAAAATGGAAAAATAAAAACAGTACATAAATTGCATCAACGTTTACCACTGTTTTGCGATTTGCGTTTCTCACTCAATGCTTTCAAAATTAATTCCTGTTTATGAATATAGACATACTTCTTTTATTCAAAAATCTTTTACTGGTAGTATTATATTGTGTTATATATATATTATGTCATATTATTTATTCATTTCTCTATTGATGGATGTTCAGATTTTGGTGTGTTTATGAATATAGATATACTTCTTTTATTCAAAAATCTATTACTGGTAGTATTGTGTTGTATACATATTACGTCATATTATTTATTCATTTCTCTATTGATGGATGTTCAGATTTTGGTGTTATTCCAATTTTATATTACTACAACAAATTGTGGTAATGAACTTTTTTTGACATATACAAGAGAGCATGTATAGGAATTTTGGGGGATTACAAACTACACATTGAATGGCTGGATTGTGTCATATGTGCATTTTCAGCTCTCTTAGCTACCGCCAAATTCTTGGCAAAGTGTAATAGTAATGCCAGTTTGCACTTTTAGTAGTGTATGAGTGTTCTTGTTTCCTCATGCCCTCACCAACACTTGATATAATAGATTTTTTAAAATTTTGCAGTAAAATAGATGAAAAATACCTGTTTTTAATTTGGTTTTCTTTGCTTTCTAGTGAATCAAGGATCTTTTCTTAAGATTATTGGACAATGGGCCGGGCGCGGTGGCTCAAGCCTGTAATCCCAGCACTTTGGGAGGCCAAGACGGGCGGATCACGAGATCAGGAGATCGAGACCATCCTGGCTAACACGGTGAAACGCCGTCTCTACTAAAAAAATACAAAAAACTAGCCGGGCGAGGTGGCGGGCGCTTGTAGTCCCAGCTACTTGGGAGGCTGAGGCAGGAGAATGGCATAAATCCGGGAGGCGGAGCTTGCAGTGAGCTGAGATCCGGCCACTGCACTCCAGCCTGGGCCACAGAGCGAGACTCTGTCTCAGAAAAAAAAAAAAAAAAAAAAAAAAAAAAAGATTATTGGACAATGAGGGTTTTGCCTTGTGTTGAATTGTCTATTCTTATTTTTTACCCATA
This sequence comes from Colobus angolensis palliatus, assembly GCF_000951035.1. NCBI lineage: Eukaryota > Metazoa > Chordata > Mammalia > Primates > Cercopithecidae > Colobus > Colobus angolensis. The sequence goes on from NW_012119510.1 coordinate 1,108,220, forward strand.
GGGGGAGCAGTTTTTCTTTTTCAAATTGATTCCTAATTAAAAAATTACATTCCCTAGTACTCGTCCTTTGTCTTTGACATTTATTTCAAATATTTTTTCTGTCTGTCATGTATTTTAAAACTTTATTTATGGTACCAATGTGGGAGAGGCATAGGCCCAAGGATGGGTATGAATCCCGATTCGGTTAGTTATCACCAGCATAACCTTGGATATGTTAGTTAATCTCTAACTGCATTTCAGTTTCTTCATCTGTAAAATGGGGATGATAGTAGTACCTATTTCAGAGGTTTGTTTTGAAGATTAAAGGAGTTAAGATGAAGAGCAGTTACATAAATGAAAAGTGGTACACAGAAAGCAGTCAATAACTGTTAGCTAATGTTTGGACATATAGAAGTTTTTTTGCTATTATACAAAGTAGATTTAATTTTTTTGCTTTTGTACATGATAAAAGTTTGATTCCATCTCACATAAAATAAGATATTCAGGGATGGAATGGTGGATCCACAGTCTTCAGGAATAAGCCTCTTTTAGGTGCACTGCTCCTATCCCCTAGATGTGAGCCTTATCTGCATAATCTGAGATAACTGCCAAAGCATTAACCATCATAATCCTGTTCCAGCCTTCAAGAGAAGGAAGGGCAGAAGTGATATTTCTTCCACTCTTTTCAATCAGCTTTATTGAAGTGTAATTTACATGTGATAAAGTTCACATCTTTTAAGAGTATAATTTGATGAGTTTGGGCAAATGTATACGGTTGTGTAATTATTGTCATGATCAGTATATAGAATATTCCCATCAACTTGAACAGTTTCCTAATGCCCTTTGCAGTCAGTTCTGTTCCCTTTTACCCTGAGGCAACCACTGATCGGCTTTCTATCACTACAGTTTTGTCTATATTAGAATGTCATATAAATGGAACTATGCAGTGAGTAGTACCCTTTGGTGTCTGTTTTGTTTCATGTAGCATAATACTTTTGAGATTAATTCAGATTTTTACATGTGTCAGTAATTTGTCCCTTTTTATTGTGGAGATGTATCATAGTTTGTTCATTCATGCACATGTCAATGGGTTATTTCCAGGTTTGGGTTATTACAAATAAAGCTACTATGAGGATCCATGTACAAGTCTTTGTGCGGACATTGTTATCATTTCTCTTGGGTAAATACCTAGTGTGAAATTGCTGGGTCGAATGGTAAGTGTATGTTTAATGTTATGGGGCTGTTCTATTTGTGTTTCCACCTGCAGTATATAAGAGTTCTAGCTGGTCCACGTCCATACCAACACTTGGAATTGTCAGTCTTTTAAAATTTAGCCATTCTAGTGAGTGTGTATTGGTATTTATTATTTTAGTTAGTATATCCCAAATGACTAATGATCTTGAACATCTTTTCATGTTTGCCATTTGTATATAGAAGTTTTAAGTTTTGATGTGGTCAGCTTTCTCAATCGTTTTCTTCATTGTTTTGCTTTATGTATCTTGTTTCAATTTTTTTTTCTTATCCCAAAGTCATAGGATGTCTTCAAATATTTTCTTTTAAAAAGTTTTAAAGTTGGAATTTCATAACTAGGTCTTTAATACACCTAGAATTTATTTTTGAATCTGATGTGAGTAGGGAATCTAGTTTAATTTTTATCCATGAATAGAAACTCAGTTCTAGTAACATTAATAATTTTTCCATGGATTGGTAATTTATATTGTCATTTCTATCACTCACCAGCTTCTCATATGTGTGTAGTTTCTAGCTGTATTTTTCATTGTCTCCTACCCCAGTGACTATAATGTCTCCTCTATGTTCCTTCCAATGTGAGTTTATTCATGCTCTTCCTTATGTCGAGGGTGACTCCTTTTAGTTCCACCTTTTGAAATCCATTCATTGTTCATGGTCTAGCTCAGATGACCTTTAAAGTTCTTCCCAAATCCAGTCATATGCCTCTCTCCCTTCCTTGAATTAAATGAAGGGGCTCGGCACACGTATAGCATTTTATTCCTTTACTATAAATCTTAGGCCATCTTTTTGGAACCATAGTCACTTCTGTGTCTGTCTTCTTTGTCCTGCCAGGCTGTAAGCTCTTTCGTGTTTTTGTGGTAGGCAGAACAGTGTTCCTACCTGCCTATGTCCTAATTCCTGGAACTTGTGAATATATTACCTTACTTGACAAAAGGGACTTTGCATATGTGATTAAATTAATGACATACAGTGAAGAGATTATCCTGGATTATTCTGGTAGACTCAGTCTAATCACATGAGTTCTTAAAATTAGAACCTTTACCAGATAATCTCAGAGTCAGAGGAATCCATGGTTAGGAAGTGGTCCAAGATGGAACATTACTGGTTTTGAAAATGGAGGGAGGGGGGCTATGAGCCAAGGAATAGAGGTGGCTTCTAGGAGCTGGAAAAGGGAAAGATATGTATTCTCCCTTACAGCCTCTTCAATGGGACATAGCAGCCCCCTTGGTGGCACCTTGGTTTTAGTGATAGGCATGTAGGGGCAGCTTTGCTGACACCTTGATAGCCCAGTGAGATCAGTGTTGAATTTCTGACCCATAGAACAGTAATATAATAAATGTGTGTACTTTCCATGTACTAAATTTGTAGTAATTTGTTACAGCAGCAATAGAAAACTGATGTATTTGCTCACTGTAGGTCCCCTGTAACTTGAAGCAGATCCTTAGATACAAAGTGATAAATCATTGTTCACTGAGTTGAATTGTGAAGCAACATGTAGCTTGGAACAACAGAATGGCAACTTTATGTTCTTACTACATCATTGATGATCAGTCTGATGCTTATCACTAGCATCTAGACCTTTGTCAATCCATGATGAATGAATGACAAAGCCCAGCTTTCCTTATTGTTAGCAGTCCTGCACCCTCTGACTTTGACTACAGTGGTGGTAAATAAATACTCTTGGCTCTGTGCAAAGCTTTACCTCCTTAACCTGTGCTGGCAGCTCAGTGGTAGAAAGGAACAGAAGGAGATGCCTTTTCCCTGTGGTATTTAACCTACTCATAGGTCCTTGACTGAGACCCTTTGATGGGGCCATTGAAAAGTCTTTTCTAGTCTTTGTTCTTAGATAAGGGATTTGGAGTCAGACATACAAGGACTTTGAAATCCTGGCTCTGGTCTTCGCTAACTCTGTGATATAGAGTAGGTTACTAAATACCTTGGAGCCTTGGTTTCCTTATACCTATGGTAGAGATAATAATACAGTTGACCCTTGAACAAGCAGGGGTTGAGGTGCTGGCCACCCCTTGCAGTAAAAAATCCAGGTATAGATTTTTACTTCCCCCAAACTTGACTGAAAGCCTTTTATAAACAGTCAGTTAACACGTTTTATATGTTATGAAATGTAGCTTCATTATATACTGTATTTTTCTTCTTCTTCTTTTTTTTTTTTTGAGACAGAGTCTTGGTCTATTTCTCAGGATGGAGTGCAGTGGCATGATCTTGGCTCACTGCAACCTTTGCCTCCCAGTGTTATGCCATGGACCATTTATTCCCCGAAGAAGACCACCAGAGTCCAGAGTCAAAGCCAAGCAGCAAGGATCTTTACTGCAAGTTCGAACTTGGTCCCTCCGATCCACAACATACAAGAGGGCCCCGAACGACACATGTGCTCGCTTTTTATAGCCCGATGTAAACAGGATATGTAAGGTTATAGAGGAACAAGGGAATTCTTTTGGTTACAGTATTACAATTGGTTAACATTTTAAGTTATACATTTAGCAGTTTTCTATTGGTTCCCGTGCTTTCAGTAAAGCCACAAACGGTTGTGACCTTATTGGGGGTCTCTCCAGGTGGTGTTTTTCCAAAGCTGAGATATATGGTGTGTTTGTACTGGGCCCAGGAAGTTGAGATATATGGTGTGTTTGTACTGGGCCCAGGAAGTTGAGATATATGGAGGAATGTGTTTGTACTTGGCCCAGGGCTGAGGAATGTGTGAATGTGTTTGTGTTGGGCCCAGGAAGTTGAAATATGTGTTTGTACTGGGCCCAGGGCTGAGGAATGTGTTCTTTCACCAGGTTCAGGCGATTTTCCTGTCTCAGACTCCTGAGTAGCTGGGATTACAGGTGCATGTCACCACGCTGGGCTAATTTTTGTATTTTTAGTAGAGATGGGGTTTCACCATGTTAGTCAGGCTGGTCTCAAACTCCTGACCCCGTGATCCACTTGCCTTGGCCTCCCAAAGTGCTGAGATTACAGGTGTGAGCCACCACACCTGGCCTATGTACTGTATTCTTACAATAAAGTAAGCTAAAGAAAAGAAAATGTTATGAAGAATATCATAAGGAAGATACAATATATTTACTATTCATTAAGTGAAGTGGATCATCATAAAGGTCTTCATCCTTGTCATCTTTATGTTGAATAGGCTGAGGAGGAGGAGGAAAAGGAGGGGTTGGTCTTTCTTGCTGTCTCGGGGGTGGCAGAGGCAGAAGAAAACCCATGTGTAAGTGAACCAACCCAGTTCAAGCCCATATGTTCATGAGTCAACTGTATTTCCTTGAGTTGTCTTAATGATAAAATAAACAGATGTATGTATATAAAGTTATTAGTATACAATAGGCGTTCAATGAATGCCTTCCTTCCCATCACAGGTGCATCACTACTGACAAACAATTCCAGACTTCTATTTACTTTGAAGAGTTGGTTACAAGCAGGTGATGCCATATGACGTTTGTTCTTAATTTTTGTTTTTAGGTTTTATTTTTAAAGACATGCGTTTTTGGATTGCTTCATCCTTTCTTATATTTTCAAGTTTAGGGTTCTTGTCATTTTAGATGTTTGGTTAAGAACAGCTGATGTGTAGTGGATGGTTTTAGTTATTTAAACATTGAGAGGGGTTGGTAGTGGGAACTATAGGCAGAGGTACGGAGGAGATCAAAATAAGATAAAATAAATAAGGTCATAGCACTCTAGAGTGGTTATTTTCTTCTGACAGAGCTTTATTGTCATTCTAGCTTTGGGAGCAGCTGCTGAGCCACTCATCTCTGGTCATATGCTAAGCCTAATATGAGTGAGCACGTCCGGGCTTATGACACTGACAAGAGACAAATGGCCTCTGGGGTACAGAGATGGGGAAGTCAGATTTAAATCTCAGTATCTTGATGCTACTCTACTTGTCTCCACATGCTCATTCAAATAGCATTCCTGTGTCTTGGCACTATCATTTGCAAAAAGAAGAGACACTCATTGTCTTATTTGGAAGGCTGGGCTTGCTGGGCTGAGAGTGAATGAGAAGCCCTCTTGCAGACCAGAGCTCTCACTTCTTTCTTGATTTCGCCTAACTGCTCTCCACTGTTGAGAAGCTTCCTTTCCACTGTCCCCTGGTCACTGCGGGCTCCTCCTCTACAACACTGCTTTAGAATGACCTCCTCCACCAGGCATCTTCTTAGAGTCCTCTCCCCATCTTAGGCATGCCAGTCATCTTAACAACTCCATAGAACTTGTAATTAGTTTGTTTCTTAGGGACATATTTTAGCATTTCTGTCTTTTGTGGTTTCTTCAGTGTATTAGAAGCTTTCTGTTGTGAGGAGGGCCTGTGTCTGTTCTGCAGTAGGTGCCTCAAGCGCCTGAAGTGTCCCTGTACGATGCAGGTGATGATTAGAAGAGCATCCCAAATGCTTTGCACTGCATTGTTGACCTACAGCAGTTTTCTTTCATCATTTTTCTTATTCCTATAACTTTGGTTTTGGCCATGACTTCAACCCTGTGGCGATCTCTTGCTTGAGGCACTGCATGTTAGAAAATGGGTTATCTTCAGCCGGGCATGGTAGTTCATGCCTATAATCCCAGCACTTTGGGAGGCCGAGGTGGGCAGATCACCTGAGGTCAGGAGTTCGAGACCAGCCTGGTCGACATGGTAAAACCCCATCTCTACTAAAAATACAAAAATTAGCCAGGTATGGTGGCATGCGCCTGTAATCCCAGCCACTCAGGAGGCTGAGGCAGGAGAATCACTTCAACCCAGGAGGTGGAGGTTGCAGTGAGCTGAGATTGCCCCACTGTACTCCAGCCTGGGCGAAGGAGTGAGATCCTGTCTCAAACAAACAAATAAACAAAAAATCCAAAAAACAAACAAAAACAACCAAAACAAAAATGGGTTATCTTCTTAGGCCTTACAGAACACGATCTATTATGTTATTGCTGCTCTAACCATTCCCTTAGTCTGCTGTCTCCATGGCCTGCAAGAGTGGCAATATCTTTCACTGGCCTTGGTTCTCAGAGCAGGTGGCACACGACTGAGGCTAGTGGCCTGGTAGGTAGGATGGCAAGGTGAGTTGCAACTAGAACTGTCCTCTGGCACAATGTTTGGACATTGGTGTGGTTCCAGGCAGGAGGTTCCAAAGGGTGTGTTCTCTGGGTTTAAATGCATTGTAACCTAGTTTGAAGGTTTATCTGCTCATGCTAGAAAGATAGGAGCACATTGGTTTAATCTCAAAGGAGGAAGAGTGGGCAGTTTTAGATTTAGGGCCACTCAGCATCTGCTTTTCCGTCTTGAGTCTGGAGCCATTATAAATCTTTGAGAGAAGAGAACTGCTTTGGACTTGACATTGAGGAAACTGTGAAGGTAAGGATACTTTAAGAAGACTCATTCAAAATAAATGAAATTTGGAGGAGAAAGTGCTGGTACAGAATTATGGAGAATGAAATTTTAAAGCTACATATTTTTGTATCCACATAGTATGTGGATACAATTTGAGAATTAAGGCAAATAGAGCAAAGCTGTTCAGATTTGTTTAGTGCATTGGAATTTACAAATGTATCTTGAAATATGAGTCACTAATGAAGACTTAGGAATACGTCATTTTGGTGGTGGCGCAAGATGAAATTTTAAGTTTTTTCTCATAATGATATTCATTTTATACTGAATTTAGCTATTTGATTAGAATTCCACCAATGAAACCATTGCATCTCTTTTTCTGGGTTATTTTGAGTTGTTTTCCCTTTCTGTGTATAGACCTGGGCTGTGGTTTTTGTGGCTGTTAACACCCGGGAATTAACACCTAGCACCTGAGTGAAGGGGGCCAGCCCCTCCACACCTGTGGGCGTTTCTCATCAGGTGGAATGAGAGACTTGAGAAAAGAAAGAGACACAGAGACAAAGTATAGAGAAAGAAAAGTGGGCCCAGGGGACCAGCGCTCAGCATACGGAGGACCCGCGCCGGCCCGGTCTCTGAGTTCCCTCAGTATTTATTGATCATTATCTTTACCATCTCGGAGAGGGGGATGTGGCAGGACAATAGGGTAATAGTGAGGAGAGGGTCAGCAGGAAAACATGCGAACAAATGTCTCTGTGTCGTAAACAAGGTTAAGAAAAAGGTGCTGCGCTTTGATGTGCACATACATAAACATTTCCATGCATTAAAGAGCAGCATTGCCGCTAGCAGGACTCACCTCCAGCCCTAAGGTGCTTTTCTCCTATCTCAGTAAATAGAACATGCAATCGGGTTTTACACCGAGACATTCCATTGCCCAGGGAGGAGCAGGAGACAGATGCCTTCCTCTTATCTCAATTGCAAAGAGACCTTCCTCTTTTCCTAACCCTCCTCAGCACAGACCCTTTAGTGTCAGACTGGGGAACGGTCAGGTCTTTCCCTTCCCAGGAGGCCATATCTCAGACTATCACACGGGGAGAAACCTTGGACAATACCTGGCTTTCCTAGGCAGAGGTCACTGCGGCCTTCCACAGTGTATTGTGTCCCCGGGTACTTGAGATTAGAGAATGCTGATGGCTTTTAACAAGCATACTGCCTTCAAGCACTTGTTTTATGAAGCACTTCCTGCATAGCCCTAAATCCATTAAACCTTGAGTAAACACAGCACATGTCTCTGCAAGCACAGGGTTGGGGCTAGGGTTACAGATTAACGGCATCTCAAGGCAGAAGAATTTTTCTTAGTACAGAACAAAATGGAGTCTCTTATGTCTACTTTCTACATAGACGCAGTAACAGTCTGATCTCGCTTTCTTTTCCCCACACCTGAGTTAGATCTTGGGCTCTGCCCAATATTATCTCTTAAGGGATAGAGTTTTAAAATGTTTCCCTTTTGTGTGGTGAGTGAGTCTGTGTGTATGCCAGGGGGTGGTCATCAAAAAGTAGGGTAATGGGGATATCAGGAGGGGTTTCTTGTTTTCAGGCCAGAGGGTAATACTTGGCATCTTAGAAGTGGAGGACTTCTTTGGATGGGGGAGGAGGAAGAATTTTTAGGATGAATCACACCGGAAGCCAATGATGAAATCTTGCAGTCCGTTTTTTTAGGCCTAGGTGGACTGCTTTTCTTCCTTCCTTCCTTCCTTCCTTCCTTCCTTCCTTCCTTCCTTCCTTCCTTCCTTTCTT